>NW_006205008.1:1186534-1206175 GCF_000334495.1 Tupaia belangeri chinensis
CAAAAACCCCCCCCAAAAAAAAAAAAAAAAAGAGTTGAACTCTGTTAGGTTGTGAAGATATTTCTAAATAGAAAAGTCTTGGAAATGTGTACTTTCATCAGTGCAACGGAGGGGGCTCTCAGTCTGAGTGTGGATGAAGAGGTGGAGATGGATCTGGCATGAATCTGGCACATTTGGAGAGCAATGAGTTTGCCAAGAGTACAGGATTCACATATAGGAGTCGAAAAAAGGGGCCACTCTGAAGGGGCAAATGGATTCTAAATTGTGGGCAAGCTTAAATGCCAACTCAAGGAACTTGGACATCTTGAAGGCATTGGAAAACCACAGAAGGTTTCTGTTGTAGTCTAGGGGTGTGGGTTTGGTTAGGACGGGAAGGAAATGTGATATATACAAAACACGGCTTTGGAATGATTCATCCGACCATGATGTGTGGTGGATCAGAATGGAGAGGGAATGAGGGCTGGGAGTTTGGGGCTTGCAATAGACACAGGGTGAGGAAATGAGAAGCTGCTCTAAGGCTACTAGCTACTGAGCACTTGGGCTGGGCCCACGTTGCAGCTGTGTGAGGTACACCATTTCCTGTCTTATCTCAGGGATTTTTTTTTTTTTTTTGAGAAGTTTATGCTATAGAGCGCGTGCGCTCGCCAGAAAGACAGAAAATGAGAAATCACCTCCAAGGGGGATGGCCATGCCGCAATCCCTTCTCCTCCATTCTCCTCTCAGGATCTTCTCCTCCATTCTCCTCCCAGGATCTTGTGCACGCACGCACATGCGCCCGGCATGAGTTTAAGCCACCAGGCCCAGGACTTGAACCATGGTCGACTATATGGGAGTCCAGCGACATAGCCATTATGCCAACTGCTGGTCCCAATCTCAGTGAATCTTCACCGCACTCTATGAAGGCAATATCTGGCTCTACAGACCCAGGAAATGAAGACTGTGTGAAGACGAAGGTCGCATAGTAGGTAAATGACCCAGGTGGAATTTGAACTCAGGTTTTAATCTGGCTTCCAAGTTCATGATCTTCCTAGTACAGCACACCAGCCTCTTTAAAAAGTTTTCTTTTTTCCAGGCAGCAGGTAGAGGTTAAGGCTGCTGGATCCCACATGGCCGACTGTTTGGTACAAGTCCCTGACCTGACAGCCTGAATATCACACCGTGCGTGTGCGTGTGTGTGTGCGTGTGCGTGTGTGTGCACGTGCCAAAATCCTGATGGGAATGGAGGAGAAGGTATGGTGGCGTGGTCATACCACTGGGGTGGGGTGGTCATTTCTTACTTTTTTCCTCTCTCTCGTGAGCGCATGTGCAGCATGACCATCCCCCCTGGGGGGTGATTTCTCGCTTTCTGTCTCTATGTCTCCCTCTGTCTAGCGAGCGCACGCGCCCTATAGTGAAAAAAAACCTCTCCAAAAAAATAAAAATAAAAAATAATAATAATAATAAAAAAAGAATAGCAGCCAGAGAGATGCAGGGACCCTATGGAGGACTGAGTTATCCCAGCAGCCTCAGCGTCCTTATGTCGCACCGTGTTTCCACAAGTAACTCCATACCTTAGTATTTTCCTCTGGGGATTTGGGAACCGAAAACCATTCCATGCTGCAAGAGTCTCCTGGAGTGCTAAGTCTAATGATTTCGGAGAGATGGAAAGTGAGTAGCAAAATATGTTTCAGGTTTGTGGGAAATTGCAAAGGACAAGACAGAAATCATAAAGATGCAACAGAATTACATTGTGTCCTGGCCCCTGGGATAACAGCTGTTTTCCAGGTCTGCAATTGTTCTCATTAGGAAACTGAAAACTGCAAGTTCCTGGTCTGCGGCCTTGGCTTCTTGGCCACGTGGTGACAGGAAACCCTGTGTTTGGACAGGTGGGGGAGCGAGCAGCCCTGCGAAGTGGGTGGCTGCGAGCTCTGCCCGGAGCACAGGTGGGGTATCCGAGGAAAAGCAAACCTAGGGAGAGGCTGTGTGTTCTGGTGCTGTCAGCTCCCCTCCGTGGAGGGCGGGCTGAGAGGAGGCCTCGCAGCTCACCGGGTCATTTCAGGGCCAGATGCAGCTAATGGTCTGGGGACTTTGTCTACAGCAACGGATGCAGAAGGATTCGGTCCTACAATAGTAAGAGTCAGTTTCCCCTTTCTGACCAAATCCCGAAAGCTTATTTACAACACGAGCCCTCTGCACGCAGCGAGAAACGAGGCAAGATGCTTTTGGGGAACACATGGAGGAATGTCACTTATTTCCAAGGAATGATAGCCATGGCTCAACCGCAGGAAGTGCTCCCTGGACACTGTCAAATGGCAAGCGGGGGCCACATGGGAGTCCCAGGTCCTATTCCCAGCCCACCCTAAAAAAGTGGATGTTGTCCAGGCCTGTACTTCCAGCTATTCAAGAGGCTGAGGCAGGAGGATCATGGCCCAGGGAGAGACTGTCTAGAAGCACGCCACATGCATACAGGCATGCACATGCACACGTATGTGTGCACAAGATATTTGTTTAAAAGCAAAGGGTATAAGTAGCAGGAGAGCCAGAAGAGTGGTTCCCGCAGGTTTTGGGCCAAGGGTCAGGGCTGGGATGGGCAGGACCGCACAGATGAAGGCACAGTGCTATCATTGATACCGTGCTGGTTCCTGAGTTGGGGGCTGAGTTCATGGAGCCAATACTATGATTAAAAGCAAACAAATCTACATACCAGTTCATCAAAGAATTCATGGAAACGTGTATTAGGCATGGATTTCTTTTTTTTTTTTTTAAATCAAAATTAACTTGTACTTGAACTCTACTTTTCCATGAACTTTTCTTTTTTTTGGAGAGGTTTTCGCTATAGGGCACGTGCGCTCGCCAGACAGACAGAGAGAGACAGACAGAAAGCGAGAAATCACCCCCAGGGAGGATGGCCACACCGCAATCCCTTCTCCTCCATTCTCCTCTCGGGATCTTGGGCACGCACGCACATGCGCCCGGCGTGAGTTTTAAGCCACCGGGTCCAGGACGCGAACCGCGGTCAACTACATGGGAGTCCAGCAACATAGCCCTTACGCTAACTGCTGGTTCCCTTTTCCATGAACTTTTAAGGCCCCTGGAGGAGCCCCAGCAGGACAGGTGTATGCCAGCGATGGAGGCATGTCAAGAACAACAGTTATGGATCATCCATTTCTAAGCAGTGAGGTAGAAAAGAATGAGGACACGGAGGAAGCGGTGATGCTGCCAGGACTCTGCCAAGGTGCCTTGCGCTAGGACACCAGGACACTCCCTCAGTCCTCTCCACAGCCTGTGTGGCCCCGATGACCTGGCCCTGCTGCATGTGGAGCCCCTGACACAGCCCTAGAGAACACAAGCCCGAGGGAGGCTGAGAACCGGGCCGCGGCAGAAAAGCACCTAACGAGATCATCGAGAGCAGGAAGCCCCCAGACTGCACTGAAAACAGAGATGTCAGTGGCTACTTCTTCAATTAAATGACATTCACTATCAAAGAGAAAGTCAAAAAATTTGAATTTGGGGGGTCTGACCTGTAACTAGGCAGTTCTGGTTTTTGTAGCTTTCATTTTTTAATTATAAAATTGTATTTTATAATTTATTTATATTTAATTGTCCATTTACCGCATACTATATGGGTTTTCAAAGCATGCATGGAGTGTGTGATAATCAAATCAAGAATATTACCATATGCATCATTTTCAACCAAGAATCTTACATTCTTATGTTTGTTCAATTCTTTCTTCCTGGGACTGGCAGGTGGTGTGGTGGGTAAGGTGCTGGACTCCCACATTGGCGACCATGGTTTGAGTCCTGGACCTGGTGGCTTGCTTTCTCGCTTTCCCTTTCTCTCTGTGTCTCTCTGGTCAAATTTTTAAAAATAAAATAAAAAATAAATAATAAACAAAATCTTTCTTCCTGAGCTCCTCCCATTCTTGCCCCTCTCATGCACTCTCTGTTTATACAACTGTCCTATTTCTTTTGTTTGTTTGTTTTATTATGTTTTGTTTTTTAGAGAGGTTTTTGCTATGGCCGCATGTGCTCACCAAAAAGACAGAGACAGAGAGACAGAAAGCGAGAAATCACCCCCAGAGGGGATGACCATGCCTCAATCCCTTCTCCCCCATTCTCCTCTTGGGATCCTGGGCATATACGTACATGCACCTGGCCTGAGTTTAAGCCACCGGGTCTGGGACTTGAACCACGGTCGACTACATTACACTATCTGCTGGTCACATCTTTTTAATATTTATTGTAATTTATAATTTACACATAATCATTGTACATCTTTGTAGGGTACAGTATGAGTTTTAATAGTATGTATATGGTATGTAATAAACAAATCAAGGATATAAACATATTCACCGTGTTCTACAGTATACATTACATTATGTTATGAACATTTGAAATTTGCTCTACTGGTTATTTTGGAAGTATATAATGAATTGTCAATGATGCGCTTTACTGTGAAATATAGTTCTAAAGAAAAACAAAGTGATTAAATATCAGACCACCAGGACCAGGAGGTGGTGTGGTGGTGAAGGTACTAGATTCCCATATGGTTCAACCATGGTTCAAGTTCCAGATCTGGCAACCTGAAAATCACACTGGGCGTGTGTGTGTGTGTGCGTGTGTGTGCTCAAAATCCCAAAAGGAGAGTGGAAGAAAAGGGATTGCAGTATGACCATCTTCTCTGGAGGTATTTTCTCACTTTCCCTCTCTCTGTCTTTATCTATCTCTGGTGAGCACATGCACCCTATGGCAAAAAAATAAAATAAAATTAGACAACACATTTAATGAGGAAGGATTTTTTTTTGAGAGAGATTTCTGCTATAGGGAGCATGCACTCACCAGAGAGGAGAGAGAGAGATAGAGAAGAAGTGAGAAAGCACCCATTAGGGGGGATGACCACGCTGCAATCCCTTCTTCTCTATTCTCAGGATTTGGGGCATACATGCACACACACCTGACACCAGTTTCAAGCCACTGGGTCTGGGACTCGAACCACAGTCGACCACATGGGAATCCAGTGCCTTAGGCACTATGCCACCTGCTGGTCCCAATGAGGAAGGATTTTTGAAAACAAAAATAACCTTAATATAGTCAATGAAAGAAGAATTTGTAATTTCCACGTAGAGGACTTTAGGAGCTAAGAGTTTATGATCTGAATCACTGGTCCAATGAGAGGGAAGTAAAATTGTACATGACAATAGCTCATTAGGAAGAGATAGAAAACTTACACTCAGTGTGAGTTCTTGTAAGACCATAGTACAGTACTGTGCATAGCAATATGGACTGCATCACAAACTTGTGTGTCGTCCTTGCACGGGGGCCATGCTAATCTTCTCTGTAGTGTTCCAATTTTATATATGTGCTGTGAAGCAAGCACATAACTAACCAGTTTTGTGATCTCGAGAAATGAATTCCTTCCCAGAAGCCAGAATAATTAAAGTATACCTTTCCTGGATTTCTCCGCTTCTCTTCTGTCCTCCCCCCTCCCCTCCTCGTCTCTTCCTCTCTCCTCACCTCCTTTCCTCTCATCTCTTTCTCCTTCTTCTTGTTTCTTCTCTCATTTTTGTTTCATTACCTTTCTTTTCTTTCTTTTTTTTTCCCCAGAGAGAATTTTTGCTATAGGATGCATTCGCTCACAGAGAGACAGAAAGTGAAAAATCACACCCTGCCCACCCCCCACCCCCTGAGGGGATGGCCACCCTGCAATCCCTTCTTCTCCATTTTCTTCTTGGGATTTGGGGCACACACACACACACACAAACACACAGCATGAGTTTTAAGCCGCCGGTTCTAGGACTCAAACTGTGGTCGACTACGTGAGTCCAGTGATGTAACCAACCTTTCTAACTTGAACTACTTTTTCCGCTCTGGAAGAACACAGAATGTTCAGACTTAAGGCTGGATGGTGACCGAGGCACCTGTGGCTCTAACATTCCTGTCCCTGGGGCAGGGCACTGGGATGCTAGCCAGGACCAGGCAGCTGCCACCCACTGCAGCCAAGATTGACCAGCTCAGGGGAGACGTTATTCTGATACTTCCTGGGCTTTACGCTGTTTCTGTCATAGAAATTAAAAAAAAAAAATCCATCTCAACTTTTCAAAACCTTGAATGTTCAAAACACAGAACTAGCACCACTGATAAGCAGAGAAAGGCAAAAGAGAAAGAGGGGGGAGATGGCAGAGGTAAAGATGAATGTGGGTTTGCGGGACTGTGAGAAACGCCAGGGACCGCTATGAAAATGAAACAATGTATCTTCAAATGAGTGCTCTGAAGGTTTCTCACAACTAGGTTCATAGGATTAAAATGTGCTCCTGGTCCAATGTAATATAAAGAAGATTATGATGATAATATAAATAAATAAATAAATAAATAAAATAATGACAATAAAAAATAAATAAAATGTGCTCCTGGTGACAGCATTCGTGGTATTTCTGAATAGTACTTCATTGTATTTCTCAAAACTGTGCTGAGAACTGTCTAGGTACCCAGAAGAACGTTAGGCTCCAGGGACAAGGACTCGAACAAGCTTGACAATGTCCCTGCCCTCAAGGACCTTACACACGGTAAGGTGTAAAACAAGAAGCAGCTGCATGTAAAGCAATGTATACTCTGGGGGCCAGCAGGTGGTGTGGTGGTTAAGAAGCTGGACACTCCCACATGGCTGACCATGGTTTGAGTCCCGGACCTGGTGGCTTGCTTTCTCACTTTTCCTCTCTGGTGGCTTGCTTTCTCATTCCCTCTCACTCTCTATGTGTCTCTCTCTGGTCAAATGAAAATAAATGAATGAATAAATAAAATTAAATAAACCATTCTATTTTTAAAAATGAAATACATACTCTAAAGCCAGGCAGAGACAGGTGCTTTGGAGAAGGAATATTTTGCTGTAATGGAAAATAGGGGTAGTGACAGGGTTGCAGGACGATACCATGGACGTGGGGTTCAGAAAAGGGCTCTCTGCTGGAGTGATGTTTTTGTTGTTGTTGTTGTTTTGGAGAGGTTTTTGCTATAGGGTGCATGTGCTTGCCAGAAAGACAGAGACAGAGAGACAGAAAGCGAGAAATTACCCCCTGGGGGGATGGCCATGTTGCAATCCCTTCTCCTCCATTCTCCTCTCGGGATCTTGGGCACACACGCACATGCACCCGGTGTGAGTTTAAGCCACCGGGTCCAGGACTTGAACCACAGCCGACTACATGGGAGTTCAGCAACATAGCCATTATGCTAACTGCTGGTCCCTCTGCTGGGGTTATGTTTGACCCATTTGTGAGTAGGTGAAGGGAAAACTCAGCCAAGTGAGCATCCCACAGCTGAGGCTCCTTAGCAGAGGCCAGGAGTAGCGCTTGCCTGATTTCTGAGGTGGAAGTGCTGGGGTCCCTCACTCCTACAAACCCTGGTGGGAACCTCGTGAGGCTGCAGTCAGAACTGGATACAGAATTTGCCGGGGCCCATTGCAAGATGAGCACGCAGGGCCCCGTGCTCAAAGATGCAACAGTAGAGCTTTGAGCCAAATGTGGGGCCCTTCCAAGCTCAGGACCCTGAGCAGGAGTTGCCCTCACCCTGGCTGGCTCTGTGGGGCAGCAAAGTGGGCAACACAGTCTGAGAAATACTTCAGGCTGATGTTGGATGTCCTTGTAAGCCATTGTAGGGACTTGAACTTTTTTTAAAGTTTATGTATTCATTTGTTCCATGAGAAAAGGAAGAGACAGGCACTCCCATCAGGTCTTCACACAGTGATCCACCCCGGGTGCACCCACACACCTAACATGTACAGGGAGGCTCCAGGACATGAACCCAGGACCTTTCCCAGGGGAGGCCAGTTGCTTTACCACTGCACCCTCACACGAGCGCACGCCCCCTATAGCAAAAGCCTCTCAAAAAACAAACAAACAAACAAACAAAAGAACTGGAAGAAACAGAAACAGGAAAAACAATGAATGGACAGAAACAATTCCTTCTATCAATACAATGAAATAATGCTCAGCAATGGAAAGAAATGGATTAATGATACACACACTGACAGAGATGAACTCAAAATCATTATGATCAGTGAAGGGAGTCAGACAAAGCCTATACGCTGCAAAATTCCACTCATGTAATACTTTAGAAAGTGCAAGTTTATCTTTTTTTTGGAGAGGTTTTTGCATTAGGGCACGTGCGCTCGCCAGACAGACAAAGAGAAACAGAAAGCAAGAAATCACCCCCAGGGGGGATGGTCACGCCACAATCCCCTCTTCCATTCTCCTCTTGGGCACGCATGCACACGCACCTGGCGTGAGTTTAAGCCACCAGGTCCGGGACTCGAACCGCGGTCGACTACATGGGAGTCCAGTGACATAGCCATTACGGTAACTGCTGGTCCCAGTGCAAGTTTATCTTTAATAACAGAAAACAGATGAATTCAGGGTGAGGAGGACAAGGAGGAATTAGGAGGGGAGATTACAGTGGCACATGATAAAACTTTGCGGGGACTGCGGCTGGATATTTTCATTGTCTTCTTTGTGCTGATGGCTTCGTGATTGTACACTTATGTCACGATTTATCAAATCGTACAGTTTAAACATATGTACTTTAAAAATTTAAAAAGAATTTTACCAGGGGGTGCATGTGCTTACTGGAAAGAGACAGAGAAGGAAAGGGAAAGTGAGGAAGCACCCCACGAGGTCTGGCCAGGTCACAATCCCTTCTCCTCCATCTCTCCCTCCTTTCTGGATTTTGGGCATGCATGCACATGCATCAGGTTGGTTTTCTTTATCTTCCTTTCTTTTTTTTTATTAGGTTTTTGTTTTGTTTGCTTATTTGTTTTAGTCATAGGATGCCTGTGCCCACCAGAGAGAGACAGAGAGAGGGAAAGTGAGAAATCATCTCCTAAGGGATGGACACACTGCAATCTCTTTTCCACTCTCATCTTAGGATTTTGAGCACACTCACACACGTGCCTAGTGTGATTTTCAAGTCCTCAGGTCCAGGTCTCAAACTGTGGTCAGCTATGTGGGAATCCAGTGCTTTGACCACCATGTCACCTGCTACATCCTGCCAAGCTGTTTTCCAAGCTGCTAGCTCCAGGACTTGACCACAGTTGGCCATGCAGATTCAGCTGCCTTGACCACCATGCCACCGACTGGCCCCATGTGTGTTTTATTATGCCCATTATATTGATGAAGATATAATCTTTTTAAGAAAAGAGGATTAGGCTTAGCCAACCACTTATGAATAACAGATGCACTTTAACTTGGGTTTGTGTCTATTCAGAGCCACTTGGCGATCAGTATCCGTGTTTGTATGTGAAGAAAGAAGTCAAGTAAGTTGCCGAAGGCCACACATTTAAAAATGGAGGTACCGGGCCATGACACAGTGTTAGGCACTGTTCAGAGGAAGCCAGATCCCACACGGCTGACCAGAGTTCGAATCCCAGCCCCATCAGCTTAGAAAACATGCAGGTATACACAGGCATGCCCAGGATCCTGATGGAATGAAGAAGGGAAGAAGAGGGATTATAGTGTGAGCAGGTCCCTGGGGCAGGGAGGTTCCTTCTCTCTCACTCTCTTTCTCCTGCGTGCCGGAATGTGTACTCTCTGGCATTTAAAAAAAAAATGTGGGAATGAGGCATGGGTGAATCACAACATGAAGATCCCTTTGGGGATACCTCTCCCTCTCTCTTTCTCACTCATGGAAGAAATAAATATATTCATATATACACACATTCATAAATAATAATAAAGAGAATTCTCTATCCCAGCTGTTCCAGTCTTCCCAATTGAGGCCCAGACATCATGGAACAGAAATAAGCCATCGCCACCATGCCTTTCCCAAATTCTCAACCCACAGAATCTGGAAGTATAATGGTTATTGGGTTTTTTGTTTGTTTGTTTGTTTGCTGTAGAGTGTGTGCGCTCGCCAGACAGAGAGAGACAGAAAGCGAGAAATCACTCCCCAGGGGGGATGGCCACGCCGCAATCCCTTCTCCTCTGTTCTCCTCTCGGGATCTTGGGCACGCACGCACATGCGCCCGGCATGAGTTTTAAGCCTCCGGATCTGGGACACGAACAGCAGTCGGCTACATGGGAGTCCAGCGACATAGCCGTTATGCTAACTGCTGGTCCCCAGTGGTTATTGTTTTATACCACTGAGTTTGGAATAGTTGGTTATGCAGCAGTAGGCATTCAGACTAGTAATTTTGCCTTGAACTGATTTGGTGGTATAAATGGATCTAAGGTTACATGTCTAGGAATCAGCAGATGGCATAATGGTTATGTCACTAGATTCCCACATAGTCGACTATGGTTTGAATCCTGGACACTGGCTTAAAACTCATGCCAGGCAAGTGTGCATGTGTGCCCAAAATCCAGAGAGGATAATGGAGGAGAATGGATTGTGGTGTGGCCATCCCCCCTTGGGGGGAGAGGGGGATTTCTCACTTTCTGTCTCTCTGTCTCTCTCTGTCTCTCCAGCAAGTACACACATTCTATAGCAGAAATCTCTCAAAAAAATTATACGTCTAATAAGAATGAGCAATATGGGTCATGGTGTGGGAATATATTAACTGCAGAAGCAACAAACTAATAATTTATTATCAATGTTGGTGCAGTTTTACAGAAATGTCATGTAGTTTTTTAAAGCCTGTCATTTAAATAAGTTCTTGGGTCAGACAACCGAAACATCTTGGTGTATAAAGTCTAAATAAAGTCTTTCCGGCTTATGTGAGATCATTAAAGACTCCTTTTGACACAATAATCCCATGCTCTGTGGTGTGTAAAGTCATGTGGCATTACATCGCAGATGACATTTCCCAAGCAATGGCTGTGGAAGCAATTTTACATCATAGCACTTGAATAACTTCAATTGTTTCAAGGATAATATGTTTTAGGCTATATTTCTAATCCAAGAAGCTTCGGTCAAATTTATATTTATTCAGATACCCAAACCATGTCCAGATTACACTGGCACATCTCTTTGAGGGCTCCATGTAGTAGTTAATTGCTTTTGACAAGCACGATACCCTCTAAACCTAATAAAGATATGGCTTCCCTCTGAAACCCCCCTCAGCTAAAAACACATTGTACTGAAAAGAAAATGGTGGCGGCACTTAAATTCAACTCTCCATAGCATTTTGTAAGAGTCCATGAACACAGAGAGTGAGCTCTTGTATTTGATTTCAGGGCATCTGAGACGGGATTTAAGCACAAGGCAATGAGGGTGCTGCCCTTCGGCCTGGGAATCGGGCCTGCATACCCAGGACGTTCCCCAGGCGTTCAGTTCAATGAGCTGGGATGCCACAGTTTGCAATTTGGAAGGGAAAATTTGGGAGGGAAACAGATTGCAATGTGAGAGGGAAAATCCTCCCTCCCTCCCTCCCTCCCTCCCTCCCTCAATCCTCTTCCTCCTTTCCACCCTTTCTTTTTTTCCCCCATGATACAGAGAGATAGAAATTGCGAGAAAGAGAGAGAGAACAGCCAACAGGGCCAACAGGGCCTTTCATGCTTCGGTTTACCTCAGCCCATTGGGATCATGGCACAAACGCACATCTGACATACTCAGGGAGATTCAGGGACATGAACAGAGCACCTCCCATGTGGATCCAGTTGTGTGACCACCACTCCGCCACCTGGACCCTTGGAGAGAAAACAATGTGTTTTACTGAGATCATTGTTATTGGGGGCAGCAGGTGGTGAGGTGGTTAAGGTGCTTAGACTCCCACATGGCCACCCATGGCTCTAGTCCTTCAAACTCACACTGGGCACACGTGCATGCATACCTAAAATCCCAGGGAGAGAATGGAGAAGGGATTGCAGTATGGCCATCCCGTCTGGGGGGTGATGTCTCACTTTCTCTCTCACTGTCTCTCTTTGTCCACCGAGCACACATGTCCTATAGCAAAAACCATAAATAAATAAGCTCTTATTAACATAATAATGTATTTGTTGGGGGGTGCCGTGTGATTTCACAAGCCCACAGTGTGTAATGGTGCGTTAGACTAATCAGCATGCCCATCGTCTCAACTCTGTCACGGCACGTGTGGGAGCGTTCCAAAGCCTCCCTTCCGGTTATTTGAGATACATAGCAAACTCTTGCATCTATATTCTCCCCATTGAACCTGATAACCCCAGGCACTGCTCCTTCTGTCTCTCTGCAATTTCATTTCCAATAATCAATATTCCTTGGTTGCCCCCCTTCTTCCATCCTTCCCAGACCCCAGCAGTCTTTCTTCATCCCTCCACTTCTGTAAGACCATGGGAAAATAACTCATTTTTAAAAATTATTCACTTAATATTATTTATTCATTCGTTTATTTGAATTGATTACAGAGAGATACAGAGAGAGAGAGAAAGAAAGAGGGAAAGTGAGAAAGCAAGCCACCGGGTCGGGACTTGAACCGCGGTCGGCCATGTGGGAGTGTGCAGCACCCCAACCACCACGCCACCTGCTGGTCCCAAAAATAACTCTTGAAGAACAATTTTTTTTGAGGGAGAAATGGAGGGCCTGGGGACAGAACTGGGGAAAATATCTGGGGTGGAACTAGGGGAAAGGAGAACGTGTGAAGGATACAGATGCAGGGAAGAGAGCGCAGAGCAGGGTCTGGCTGTGCAGAGCGCCAAGAACCCTGAAGGCAACTGTCCTCGCTACTCACTATGGCGAAGGCCGCATGACTCTCCTGCTCACCCTTACGCCTCAAGGGTCCTTTGTATTGCACGAACCCACGTCCGCGCTGCCCTGTCACAGCTATGAACTCCAAATTTCTCCTGTGAGTGTGTACTTTTCATGTGGCTGAAATCCACATGAAAGTCTTGGGTTACTGCAGTGATAAATCTTTTGGAAGATTAAATGGTTCTGATGACTTCCATACTGCCATCTGGACTGTAGTCATTTTGAAAGTTAACTCTCGACTTGTTTTAATTGGTGTGGCTAGCATTGCTTGTGTTGTTAGATTAAAAATAAAACAGGGAAAACCCACCCCACCACCACAAAGCATATGGCCTTAAAGTGGCTCGAGTTCTGCTTGGTGAGCTTGTCAGGGATGAATCATCAAGCTACTTGAAGCCAGAGGCTCCAGTAAATCTAAACACTCGATAATGCTTGCTTTTGTTTCGTTTAGAGATGTAAGGCCAAGTAGTAAAACCTGCAGCCATGACTGAGGCAGACAGCTTTTTATAACAATGGGACTGTCCCCAGGATTGTAAGCACGCTTGTGCTGTCACGCTGTTTCTAGACTTATCAGAGGTCCACTCTCCAAGGAGAAGCATGGGTGTGTGAGTGCAGCTCAGTGTGGTTGGGAGCCCCGGAGAGCTTTAACTGCCCCTTACACAGGTGTTATCCTTCAGAGAGGAGCATGTGTGCACGTCAGGTTTCCTGGGAGCGGCTCTTTGAGATGAGAATCATTACCAGTCTGGGGGTCAGCAGTTAGCGTAATGGTTATGTCACTGGACTCCCACGTAGTCGACCGCAGTTCGCATCCTGGACCCGGCGGCTTAAAACTCATGCCGGGTGTGTGTGCGTGCGTGCCCAAGATCCCGAGAGGAGAAGGGATTGTGGCGTGGCCATCTCCCCTGGGGGGTGATTTCTCGCTTTCTATCTCTCTGTATCCCCCTGTGTCTGTCTGGCGAGCGCACACACCCTATAGCAAAAACCTCTCCAAAAAAAAAAAAAAAAAAAAAACGAATCACTACCAAAGATTAAATGGTTCTGATGACTTCCATACTGCCATCTGGACTGTAGTCATTTTGAAAGTTAACTCTCGACTTGTTTTAATTGGTGTGGCTAGCATTGCTTGTGTTGTTAGATTAAAAATAAAACAGGGAAAACCCACCCCACCACCACAAAGCATATGGCCTTAAAGTGGCTCGAGTTCTGCTTGGTGAGCTTGTCAGGGATGAATCATCAAGCTACTTGAAGCCAGAGGCTCCAGTAAATCTAAACACTCGATAATGCTTGCTTTTGTTTCGTTTAGAGATGTAAGGCCAAGTAGTAAAACCTGCAGCCATGACTGAGGCAGACAGCTTTTTATAACAATGGGACTGTCCCCAGGATTGTAAGCACGCTTGTGCTGTCACGCTGTTTCTAGACTTATCAGAGGTCCACTCTCCAAGGAGAAGCATGGGTGTGTGAGTGCAGCTCAGTGTGGTTGGGAGCCCCGGAGAGCTTTAACTGCCCCTTACACAGGTGTTATCCTTCAGAGAGGAGCATGTGTGCACGTCAGGTTTCCTGGGAGCGGCTCTTTGAGATGAGAATCATTACCAGTCTGGGGGTCAGCAGTTAGCGTAATGGTTATGTCACTGGACTCCCACGTAGTCGACCGCAGTTCGCATCCTGGACCCGGCGGCTTAAAACTCATGCCGGGTGTGTGTGCGTGCGTGCCCAAGATCCCGAGAGGAGAAGGGATTGTGGCGTGGCCATCTCCCCTGGGGGGTGATTTCTCGCTTTCTATCTCTCTGTATCCCCCTGTGTCTGTCTGGCGAGCGCACACACCCTATAGCAAAAACCTCTCCAAAAAAAAAAAAAAAAAAGAGAATCATTACCAGTCTGAATGGCTTTTAGGGAGGACTGGTCAGGAGAGAGAGAATCAGGTAGAAAAGGGAGAGAGCCCAGCAAGTGTGCCACCTCAGGCTGCTTTCCTGCGGGGACTCTGGAGTGTAGGTTCTAGCTCAGGGTTTTTCCCAACCAACAACAAAGGAACTGTGTTTTTACATCCTCCAAGAATAGACACCCTGGGAAATGTGACCAATACAAATTCTCCAGTGTCAATATAATTTGGCTGAGCTTCGAGATGTGAAAAGGGGTGGGGCGAGAGGCTGGAGGGCAGGACAGCAGTAACACGAAGCTCTGCGAGGCTGACCACATGGGAAAGCTCTGGGTTTTCACCCAGAGACTTCCCTGCACAAGCTGGGTGTGTGTGCCCGTGACCTGGGCTGACTGAATCTGGGGGTGGATTGTGGCACGAAGACCCTGCTGTGGGTGCTGTTTCCCTCTCGTGCACTCCCTCCCTGTGCTCACAGAGGAAAGAAACAGATCGACTTTTTCTGTTAATTTGGAAAGGGTTCATGATCTACGTTGTTGCCATCTGCCAGGTAGGTATTCCAATGTGGTGAAGTGAGTGAACTCTTCAACTCCTGGGTTTTTGTTGTTTGTTTTTTGTTTTGTTTCAGTGGGGGGAGAAAAATTTTTGCTATGGAGCGCATACGCTTACTGGAGAAGCAGAGAGATAGGAAGCAAGAAATCAGCCCCCAGGGAGGATGGCCACTCTGCAATCCCTTCTCCTCCATCCTCCTCTCAAGATTATGGTCATGCTCACACACACGCGCAGCATGAGTTTCAAGCTGCCAGGTCAGGGACTTGAACTGCCATCAACTATATGGGAGTCCAGCAATGTAACCATTATGCCATCTGCTGGTCCCCTCAGCTCCGGTTAAGAATCAATGATTTCCGGACCTGCAAATGGTGTGATGGTTACATTGCTGGACTCTTACATAGATGACCACAGTTCGAATCCCAGACCCAGTGTCTTAAAACTCAGGTGGGGTATGAGTCCCCAAAATCCCAAGAGGAGAATGGAGGAAAAGGGATTGTGGCATGGTCACCCCCTTGGTGGGTGATTTCTCTCTTTATGTCTCACACGCACTATAGCAAAAATTTCTCTCTTAATTAAAAAGAAAAAAAGAGAAGAATCGATGGTTCCAAATGCTAAAGCCCTTCCACACTGTTTCTCTCTCCTCAAGTTTGAAATTGAAGTGATCTCTCTATTTAATTCTGTTTCCAACACAGCTCTTTCTGTGTAGATAGCATCCCTCCAAACCTGGTGACCCTCCCTGAAGCCGGACAGACTTTCTACAGGAAGTGTGGCAAGCACCGACCTCACAAAGTGACAGGACAAGGATCCTCTGTGTGCTCGGGGACAGCGGCATTACACCAGGAAGCAGAGTGGCTGTGGTGGACAGACTAAGCCCATTTTCCGGAAAAAGACAAAAAACAACGACGAAGGTGATGCTGAGGCTGGAATGTGCTGAGCCCAGCTGCAGATCTAAGAGGACCCGGGCTCCTATGAGATGTCAGCGTTTTGAACTTGGAGGAGGGAAGAAGAGAAAGAGTCACGTGATCCAGTACTAAGCTTCCCCTTTTGTTTTATTATGAAGACAATATGAGGTGAACATTTGCCTCCTTTGATTACAGTTGGTCTTTTTTGTGAGGGAATAAAGTAACCCATAATATTCTCCTTGTGGGGAAATTAAAAAAAAAAAAAAAAGACAGAAAGAAAAAGAAAGAAACTGAGGAGATTTCAACAGACTAGACTGAGAAAACAGGGCATGATCTAATTATCTGAGGAAATGATGCTCCTTACACTGTTACTGTTGCTTTCCACCACAGCAATCCTCCTCGCTGTAGGAAGAAAAAAGTCAGAAACAATGAACTGGAGTGAATCTACACTGAATGACTATATTCTCATGAACTGGCTACCTATGGATACCTTTTCTGTTGCAGGCATTGTGGTAAGTTTGGAGACCCAAGACAACAAAATATAAAGTCTATAAATGGGCCAATATACTTGGGGAAGAAAGGCTAAGAAAGGAAAGGTAAAGGGAGATAAAGGGAGACATGATTCTGAAGAGATAAGCAGATAAGTTTCCTAATGGAAACTTCTGGAAAACTATGCTAAATATATTGGATTATTATGGGTCATACTTTCCAGGGACTCTATACCTCTTAAAATATTATCCAAGTCCTAATCTTCCTTCTACCCAATTCTAGAAGAGTCAGAGACCACAAACGCAAACACATTCAGATAATCCCCCTCTAGCTCCAAATTACAATTTTCATATAAACCACCCCTCAAAGACCTGAATTTTACAGACCGTGGAGATTATGTTCTTGTAGGTCTATTGTCTGCTTTTTTTGGCCTTTTTTCCTGAATTCTTTTAGCTTCTTAGCACATGATACACCTAAAATAGTCAAAAAAGGATTAGGGTTTTTGTAATAACAATATTTTACCAATATTTGCCCTTACTTTTAATTTTAGTAAGTAAATGCACACTTTAATTATTGTTTACATGGCATTCTTAAATTCCTTAACTGGCCATATCTTAGACTTTAATATTTGATGCACAATATCTTATAATCATAAGAGTATAATTCTTACAAGGAAAGGTAAAAACTCCCAGAATGGCATTCCAATTCAGAAACTCGACTCTGATCCTATATTGTAGAAACATAGATTTTTTTTTCAACCCCCATCTCTCTAGTATTTTAATTGCTTGCTTGAGGTAAAAGTTAATTCCTTTTTCTCAGTGACTTAATTTTCTGGTTAGGCCTAACACCTACTAGATAGTCTGAGGCAGCCTGAACTATGAAGTAAGCTGGTAGCTCAGCCCATCTCTGTTTTCTTACCAGCTCCCAGTCTAAGATGTTGCCCCATGCATGGCCTGCAGGCTTCAGGCTGGGTCAGAGGAGGTGCCAGAACTTCACTGTGCTGTGGTGTATTTGCAGAGATGTCTGTTAGGTGGTGCTGGTCCAAGGGAACAATCGTGAATGGGTCTCCAGCAAAGCATGATGGTAAGAATGAGCAATACTCCAGATTTATCACACCCGGCCATGAAATGTAGGACTAGTCACAGTCGAAGAGGAATTCTAAGCTACTTCATAAAACTCTATCAGTAACTTACACTCTTTAAGAAAATGACACGATCCCTGGCAGGGTCTGGTCATGCCATGACCCCCCTTTTCCAGCCCTCCAGCTCATCAGGATCTTGGGTGTGTGCCTGGAGAGATCCAGATTGACTTGTGTTCCAAACTCACAATTGGTCATGTGGTTTCTTACAATTCAGATGGGTATACTACATCTACCTGTACCGAGGCTGGGTCTCAAAAGAATTTTCTTTTTTGAAGAAGTTTATTTAGGGAACCAGCAGTTAGCGTAATGGCTATGTCGCTGGACTCCCACGTAGTCAACTGTGGTTCTAGTCCTGGACCGGGTGGCTTAAAATTACACCGGGCATGCGTGTGCATGCCCAAGATCCCAAGAGGAGAATGGAGGAGAAGGGATTGTGGTGTGGTCCTCCCCCTTGGGGGTGATTTCTCGCTTTCTGTTTCTTTGTCTCTCTCTGTCTTTCTGGCAAGTGCACGCGCTCTATAGCAAAAACCTCTAAAAAAAAAAAAAAGTTTATTTAGTTATTTCTTCCATTAGAAAGAGAGAGAGAAACCCTCAATAAAGTATCCACACATAGATCCAATCCCAACTTCAGCCAGCCCCAATCATGGGCAAGCCTGTGTGCCCCAACCATGTGCATGCCTGTGTGCCCCAATCGTGCCCCAATCTGCACTCACCAGACATGGGCAAGGCTGTGTGCCCCAATCATGGGCAAGCCTGCGTGCCCCAATCATGGGCAAGCCTGCGTGCCCCAATCATGGGCAAGCCTGTGTGCCCCAACCATGTGCATGCCTGTGTGCCCCAATCATGTGCATGCCTGTGTGCCCCAATGGTGGGCAAGCCTGTGTGCCCCAACCATGCGCATGCCTGCATGCCCAGCATGTAGAGGAGGACCCCAGGATGCACACTGAAGGCTCCCCTGAGGGCCCAGTTGCATTACCATTGTACCACCACCTGGATCTAGAAGAGTCTGCTATTATCACAACTTCTGCCCCTTACTACCTGCCAAGTGGCTTCTTTTCCAGCACTCCACAGATGGTGCCTTCCACATCACTGACGACCTCTGGAATGCAAAGCCATCTCAAGTATAACATGTCCTTGTGGTCTCAGCTTCTTATCAGGTTGACCTAATGACCACTCCCTCCTTAGCCACCCGTCCACCTTCCCTGTCCCCGTCCTGCCAGTCACCGCTCCTTCTCACCTCCTCGCTGGCTCCTCATCTTCTGCATTACTTCTGAATATTGCAGGGCTGCACATCTTCCTTAGCTGCAGCTTGTCCTAGATGCCTGAGCCATTAAACAGACCTTCTGGCCAATGGCTCCCAGATGAATATCTCCAGACTTGATCTTTACCCCAAGCTTCAAATTCACACCTTCCTGTCAATTTTACCTTTAAAGCTTGTTCGGATTCTTTCATCTCACTCCATGAGATGCTCTGCCTTGTTCTCAGCTACCACCGTGGTTCTCCTGGACTTCTGCATCAGTCTCTCCTCTAGTCTCCACGCTGTTCCTCTGGCTAGAACAACGCTATTAGAAAACACAATTCATATTATGCTACTTTCCCCTGGTATCTACCCACCACCAACTCTTCTTTGTAGTTAAAATTAACAGAAAAGAAAAGTCCATGTCTACTTTTTTATCATTATTATTATTTTATTATTTTTTAATTTGCTGCAGGGTACATGCACTCACCAGAGAGAGAAAGAGAGGCACATGATTGTTACAGAAAATGATCTTGTCATATACAGTTTTTTGGCACAATTTTTTTGTCAGTTAAAAATCAAATTTTAAAAAATTAATTGATTAATTTGTTTCCATGGGAAAGTGAGACAGAAAGAAAGAGAGAAAGGGAGAGAGAGAGAGAGAGATCAGTACCCCTAATTTTCTTTTTTTTTCTGTGTTTATATATTTCTTTTTTTTCTTTCATTTATTTATTTTTACATTTTTCCACATTTTATTTACATAGCAAAAAATTTTAGCTCATAATCCATAATTCTTGACAGTTTATAAACAACTTTCAAAATTTCAAAATAC
>NW_006205008.1:1206218-1209246 GCF_000334495.1 Tupaia belangeri chinensis
TTCAAAATATTTCTTATAATTTTGTATAATTTTATTACTCTATAACAACAGAAACAGCGTGGTTTCAAATATGTATTTTTTTTTTAGAGTGCAGACACTCGGTATATATTAAGTGGGGACATACAATGCCTCTCCTTCATAGCATGGCTTGCTTCACTCAGCAGTAAGTCTTCCATATTCATCCACTTCCTTTCAAAAGCCAGGTTTTGTTGTTTTTTATGGATGAATAGTATTCCATTGAGTATATGTGCCACAGTTTTTCTAACCATTCATCAGTTCGTGGGCATTTAGATTGTTTCCATGACTTAGCAATCGTGAAAAGTGCCGCAATAAACATAGATGTGCAAGTACCCCTAATTTTCATGCTATGATTCACCAGCAGCCCCAGCTAGCTCTGATCATAGGCATGTGTGTGCACACTCGGAGTGCACGGGGAGACCCCAAGATGTGAACTTGAGGTCTTCCCATGCGGGTCCAGGTGCATTACCAACACCCTTCCATCTGGTCCATGAAAATGTAATTTCTGATGGAGAAAAAACAATCTCTCTGGTTGGTGGGTTGATGAGATCTCTTTCTGATTCACTCTAGTAGAACCATGCCTTGAAAGCAAGAGGTAAAATCTTTGTTATATCAGGTATAACCTGTGGATAAAAGAAGACAATTATGCCAGTCCTTGCAGAGTGCTCTGTATATTGGGCCCCTGGCATTCCCTTCGCCCATGCTTCTGCTCAGACTCACTAGCTATATTTACTATCACCAGTGCCCCGAGACACAGCTATGCCATGGAAGCTGCCACAGACACTGTGACTGCAGGAATGCACAACTTCTGCCCTACAGTAGCTGATCTATGCCCCCTGTCAAGGTTGCTGCAGTCAACACTCAGGGACCCAATCACCACTTCTATTAAAACGGACACCCATATCTTAAGCTGGGCTTGTGTGAGAATTCAGCCAAATCTTGTGGCTTGATGAGTATGGTGTAGTCTATGTCTACCAAGGCACAAGGAGTTTATGAAAAAGCACTTAACCTCAGGAAAGAGAGAAGGGATGCTGGGTTGCAGAAGCCACCAGCTAGGCATCCCTGCCATACCACATGTTTTGTCTCTTGAAACTCTGATGTCACTAGAACCACAGCTGCTGATGTCCTATGACCTCAATGGCCCATCAGGCTTCAGAAGAACAGGTTTTTTGCTTCTATACCGTATCCAAGTAGCACCTGATCATCACGACTCAGGCAGGAGCCCATGGGGACAAGCGCTGGAGGAAAATCAATGTGACAGATACTGCTCAGGAGTCGTGGCCATTGCAGACCTCAGCTTCCTGGTTTCACTCGGCCCTACCTGCTCACTTAGTTCAGCTACTGGTTGAATGGAATGTGCCCTCTGCCTCATCTGTCACTCCATCTCCTAACCCCAATACCCAACTGTGTGGCAACGTCTGAGCAGTGAGAGACAGGAGATGGGGCCATGGGAAGGCTCCAGCATGATAGACTCATGGCCCTTCTTCATTCCCCACTCCCTTTGCTTCACTGACGGATTCTTCCAAAGGTGCAGTGCTTCCTGTCTGGAGACCTCTGTACACTTGTCTCCTTATGCCCGGGGCTTATATTCCAGGACCCCTCCATAGATGCCTGGAATCACAGACAATCCTGAACCCTACGTATGTCATGATTTTTCCTGCTTATGCATACCTATTATAAACTCAAAATTACAAATTAGGCACAGTAAGAGATTAATGACAATAACTAATAAAAATAAATAAAAGAATTATAACAATATGCTGAATGTAATCTCTCTACTTATCTATCTGGCACTATAGTTTCTGGCAACCTTAGCATACTTTTTTTTTTTTTTCATTATTAGGTTGAAAGATTTCACCTTTTCACTTAAAGAAATCACGTCATAGCTTTTCTTTGGTACATCTAAATTGTCAGTATCAATACTCTTACACTCTGGGTCCATTATTAAGTATTATAAGGGTTACTCAAAAGCACCACGATACCACCACGGTATATCTGATAACTCAGACATCTAGTAGGTGACTAACGGGTGTGCGGTGTGGACATGTGGCTATGCTGGACTCGGGGAGGTGGTGCATCCCTGGCAGGACAGAGTGGAATGGCGTGAGATTTCATCACACTTCTCGGAATGGTGTGCCATTTAAAACTTATGTTTATTTCTTGAATTTTCCATTTAATATTGTAAGACTGTGGTTGGGCTGCAGGTAACTGAAACCCCAGCAAAGGAAACTGTGGGTAAGAGGGGATTACTGAACGTCTCCTGTGAAGGCATACTCAGCTCAGTAAACCTTCACCGTCCATTTGATTTTATTTTCCTCATCCTGCTCTTTTTTCCCTTTTTTCTTCACTTCTGCTACTTGGGATTGCACTTTCCAGTAAGCCTCTACTTTTAGCATACCTAGTTAACACCCTCCCTCTCCGAACCTGACCCAGCATCCCTTCTTTTTCTTTCCTGAGGCTAAGTGCTTTTTCATAAGCTCCTTGTGCCTTGGTAGACATAGCCTACACCATACTCATCAAGCCACAAGATTTGGCTGAATTCTCACACAAGCTGAGCTTAAGATAGGGGCAGGAATCACAGAGGTCAGAATCCAGTCTGGAAAACAGCAGCCATGCCAGGGAGTTCCACTGGAGTTTTGTTCATAAGGGAAAGATCCATAGAGAATAGTTACCAAGGTGTTGAGAGAGGAGAAAGGGTAAATAAAAACACTGAGGAAAATCCAGATGTTACCAGCCATAGGAGACTGTTATCTCCCCAAAGGCTGGAGGACATGGAAGGAGATGGTGCCGCAGGACTTTGAGTGGCGGAGCCCGTATGGCTGGAGCATAGAGGAAAAGTGGCCAAGGCAGGGAGAAGGGGGAGAATAAGCTGGTTTCCCCCTTACTCCTACCCCCAATCTCTGACCAGTGTGTCTCACTGGTCAAACCTAAGAGGGAGCTATTTGGTGAGGGAGCATTTGGAAAATGACGTTTATGAGGTTCAGCCTTCTGGGAAATAGTAAAGGAGGGA
>NW_006205008.1:1209277-1233169 GCF_000334495.1 Tupaia belangeri chinensis
GGAATGGAACTCAAAGCAATGAGACGAGTGGGGTCCATTGTGCCATAGAACTGAGCAGAACCTGCAGAGACTTTATGTTACTCTAAGGGAACTTGTTTTTCATGAGATTTCAATGATTGTTGTCTAATTTCCTACGTGCATGAAGATTTTTTTTTTTCAGTTGAGTTTTATGATTGGGATGGGAGGAGGCTAGGACCGCCTATGGTCCTAGGAATACAGAACCTCACGTATACAGGTTTGGCACCTGGAGAAGGCACAGATGTCGAATGGTGGTGCAGCGGTGACTCAGCGTTCTGCAATGCTGGCCCCACTGGCAAGTCCCAGGTTCATTCCCAGAGCCTCGCTCTATAAGCTGGGCATGTCAGTGTCCACAGTGTAGACTGGCTGAGGCTGGGATGAATTGTGGCGTGGAGACCCGCTTGATGCTTCTCTCTCTCTCTCTCTCTGATTCTTTTAAATAAAGTAAATAAACACACGCCTTTTAAAAAGAATGTAGACAGCAAAAAGAAAGTGTTGACATAGATGTGACACTAAGAAACAAAAAGAAAAAAACAGTAATTTTCCATTTCCCATGGCAAGCAGCAGTTTTTGCAACTGAGAAGAGTGTTAATTATATTCATGACTAAATAGTAAATGTATCAATATTTAGATAATAGTAAAAATATTCATCTATATAAAGCATGCATTAACATTAAAGATAAATAACATTAATGAGTTAATTCATGTAAGAAGAATTAATGGTTTTTTTTTTTTCTGTAGGGAAGGTGCACTTGCTGGAGAGACAGATAGAGACAGAGAGACAGAAAGTGAGAAATCACTCCTCAGAGGGAATGGCCATGCTACAATCCCTTCTCAGTTCTCTTCCTGGGATCCTGAGCATGCACGCACATGTGCCCAAAATGAGTTTCAAGCCTCCAGGTCTGGGACTCAAACTGTGATTGACCATGTGGGGGTCTAGTGACATAACCAATACTCCATCTGCTGGTCCCAAAATTTAAAAATCAAGCATAAGATTAACTTTCAATCAGACACAGATCAAGATTTCACCTTTTATTTTTTTAAATTTTAATTTTACCAGAGGGCATGCGTGCTTTCCAGAGAGAGGGAGAGAGAGAAAGTGAGAAAGCACCCTTATGGAGCGTGGTCACATTTCAATCCTTTCTCCTCTGCTTTCCCTCCTTTCAGGATTTTGAACACACACACACACACACACACACACACACATACACACACACACATATACATGCTCTCGGCATGTTTTTCAAACTGCTGGGTCCAAGATTCAAATGGCACAGTCAGCCATGTGGGATCCAGCCACCCCACCACCATGCCACATAAATCTAAAGCTTGATTTGATTAATGCTGATTCAAGATCAAGATATCAATCTTACACAATAATTATGACCTCTGTTGTGCTAACTAATGTTTTATTAAGTTGTCTACACACTCAACCACCCTAAATATTTTGACTTACTACAAGTTAAATATTTATTAAAATTTTTAAGTATTTATTTGTTTCGTATGAGAAAGAGAGAGAGAGGGACCAGCAGTTAGTGTAATGGCTATGTGTCACTGGACTTCCATGTAGTCCACTGCGGTTTGAGTCCTGGATCTGGTGGCTTAAACTCACACTGGGCGTGTGTGGGTGCATGCCCAAGATCCCGAGAGGAGAATGGAAGAGAAGGGATTGTGGCATGGCCATCCCCTCTGGGATGGCTTTTTGTCTCTCTGTCTCTCTCTGTCTTTCTGGTGAGTGCATGTGCCCTACAGCAAAAAATCTCTCAAGGGAACCAGCAGTTAGCGTAATGGCTGTGTCGTTGGACTCCCATGTAGTCGACCATGGTTCGCGTCCCGGACCCGGTGGCTTAAAACTCACGCCGGGCGCGTGTGCATGCGAGCCCAAGATCCCGAGAGGAGAATGGAGGAGAAGGGATTGTGGCGTGACCATCCCCCCTGGGGGGGTGATTTCTCGCTTTCTGTCTCTATGTCTCTCTCTCTCTGGCGAGAGCACATGCCCTATAGTAAAAAACCTCTCCAAACAGAAAACAAAAAAAAGAAAAAAGAAAGAGAGAGAGACAGGGAAACAAGTGCCTCTAGTAGAGTCTCAAAGCTGGAATCCACCCTTAGTCGTAGATAGCCAGATCACAGATATGTGTTCTCCTACCATGCTTATAAAGTCCTGGGACGTGAACTCAAGACCTTCCCATGTGGGTCCAGTTGTCTTATCACTATGCCATCTTTTGGCCTCCCAAAATTATAATTTCAAATTGAATTAGCTAGACTTTTAAGTGGACAAATTTGACTGGATAATTACTAAATATCCAACCAACTCTATCTTACACAGAAACGAGAAATACGTGCTCTTTGGATCTGTGGTTTTTCCTTGGCTAAAGCAGAGGAGTGCTTCTCCCAGCCAAGATAAAAAGGAAAACACACATTATATGACCCTTATCATCTGATATGAGGAAGAGTTCTAATTCACTGGCAGAGAAACACTTTCCTGGAACTGAACTCAAAGTCGAATTTGTCACAAAGATCTAGATACAAAGGGTATTTGAGCAATACCACAGATAATACCTTTCCTAGCAATGACAAACGTATCAAAAATGTATTTATGTGGGTTTTGTTTAGAAAATGCATGAGTTTGTGCAACAGCAATGCAACACCCTGCAGTACCGGATCCTTTCCCTGCATTCATCCTTTCCACCCCGTACACGCTGGGCATGTGTGTATGAACCTGGGATCTGAACTGGCTGAAGCTGGGGTGGATTGCGGCACGAAGTCCCTGTTGCATGTGCCCCTACTATGGAAGAAACAAATAAATACACTTTTTTAAAAGTGCATACTTAGCCACCCTGCCAGAACAATGGCAAAGATGATCGAAGATCAAGACAAGTGTCTATGAGATTATGTTGTCTTGATAATAGAGCTTTTTGAAGTTCTAGTTTAGTATATAGGTAGGCTCTGTAGATGAAGGGAAGTATAAACTTTGCATGTCTCATAGAACGTGTCTTAGGCAGGTTTAGGCAGGGACTGCTGAACTGCCAGTTCTTGTTCTGCTCACTGCCGAGTTGCCAGAGAGTGAGGAGCCTGTGTGTTTGCCTGGGTGGAAATAGCCTCTTGCTTTAGCTATTGCATGAGGGCATTGTCAGGCTGACATTTTGTTATGAAATTTAAACAACTCGATTTGCTTTGCTTTTCCTGGATAGAAGCGCATCCAGCTTCCTCATCAAAATGGACTTACAGGGCCCAGTAAGTGGCATAGTGGTTAAAAGAGCTGGATTCCTATATGACCCACTATAGTTTGAGTCCCAGACCTGGTGGCTTGAAAATCATGCTAGGTGCATGTGCACAAGTGCCCAAAATCCCAGGAGGATAATGGAGAAGAAGGGATTGCGGCGTGGCCAACCACCCTGGAGAATGATTTCTCACTTTCCCTCTTTCTGTCTCTCTCCTTTCCGGCAAGCACATGCACTCTATGGAAAAAACTTTAGGGAAATAAAAAAAAAAAAAAAGGACTTACAAACATTCATTCATACCATTGATTTTACTGACCAACTGGTATATGACAGTCAATGAAAAACAGAGATCTACAGTAGAGTCGTACATCCCTTACATTCAAGGGAAGGAGTTTAAAAAACAAACAAAAACACCTTTTAGCTAATTCGTGTATCCCGAATTTCTTTAAATTAAACATTTAGAGCTCTTTCATAGTATTAACCATGACAGTCAACACATCACTACTTTCGCCAATAAAAATTCATTCTGGGACATCATTATGTTAATTAGAAAATCGCCTTGTGTCGAAGAATGGCCTCTGAGTACAGCCTTTTCCCCCTCTTAATTGCCAGAGAGCCTGTGAGCTCCAAAGAGAAAGATAAAGAGACAAAAAGAGAGAGAAAGAGAATGTACCCCCAAGGGTGTGTGGTCATGCTCTTCTCCTCCATTTCTCCATTCTGTCAGGATTTGGGGCTCACAAACACACATGCTTGGTATGTTTTTCAAGCCACTACAACTGGAATTTGAACTGCAGCTGGCCTTGTGAGATCTATCTCCCTGAACTGCTAAGCTGAAGGGCCCTAGGTATGACCTTCGGTAGCTCAATCTTGGACTGTGGGTTCTTGGTTAGAGCAACTGATAGTGCCTGTCTCTGTGGAAAGAATTTTATGACCAATTGCAAACATTGTAATTGTCCACACTTTGAAGTCAAATGAGAGTAAAGATACATCAAAGACAAAATCTACATACTTTACAATTTTGGCTAAAACTAACCGCTCTGGTTTGCCCTCCAAAGGATCATGTTTTGGAATTTGGTTTTCAGCATAATGCCATTGAGAGGTGATGAGACCTTTAAGAGATGAGGCCTAATGGGCAGAGATTAGATCATGGAGGAGGCATCACTCTCATGAGTAGATTAATGCTGCCTTGTGAGACATGGTAAGCTCTAGCCCTCATGAGAAGGGGTTTGTTTTCTTGAGAACAGATTGTTATAAAAGGAAGATGGTCTGACCCCAGATCCCTCTCTCTCTGCACAAACCCACTATCCTGTTTGCTTCTTTCAGTTGTGTTGTGACATTAGCTAAACAGATGTCAAACCCACAACTTTGGACTTCCCAACTGCCAGAGTTGTGAGTCAAGTAAACCTCTATTCTATATAAATTACCAAGTCCTTATATTTCTCTTAACAACACAATAGCTGATTAAGACATTAACATAGCCCTTGGAGTTTCCTAGCCAAATATCTTCCTATTTATTGAACATGTCCTATAGGTTTTTATTCTTCAGGCCTTAGCTTTTCTAGAAAGTAAAAGTATTCACTATCTTTCAACAAAGAAAAATGTTATCTCTCTTTTTTTTTTGAGAGGCTTTTTTGCTAGAGGGCGCGTGTGCTCACCAAAAAGACAGAGAGAGATAGAGAGACAGAAAGTGAGAAATCACCCTCGAGGGGGGATGGCCACGCCGCAATCCCTTCTCCTCCATTCTCCTCTCGGGATCTTGGGCACACACGCACACGCATCTGGCATGAGTTTAAGCCACCGGGTCCAGGACTTGAACCACGGTCGACTACATGGGAGTCCAGTGACATAGCCATTACACTAACTGCTGGTCCTGAAAAATGTTAACTTATTGCTCCTGGTGGGGCACACTTTTCTTACTCCTCTGGTACATCAGGTTAGATGCATTCTTGGCAAATAATTTTCCAAACTATACTAATTCGGGCAATAGTTATGCTGATGTTGTTCTTCCAATAAAAACCTAAATTGAAAATCTAGGCTTCTTTAGTAACCAGAAGAGAAGAAAACTCTAGTGTAAATTCATGTGTGGTCACAAAGTAAGACTGCTCCTTGGCAGAGAAGTTCATGAAGACTTATACTGTTATCTCTCACGGGGAGATCAAATTGGAGGATTATTTATAATTGACCAATGTATTGGCCTGAAACATCATCAGTTCCTAGTTATTATTTCCCTGAATATTAACTCACTCCATGATGATCTTTAGACCTCTAAAGCTACTTGTGTCCTGCTATGGACCGGGATCTTTAGTAACAACTTTACAATGATGAAAGAATGGGACTCAGTCCTTCAGAAAGGGACTTCCAAGTAGCTCACATGTCTCGAGAAGAGTGTTCTCCATCTCCCTTGATCACACATGACTCGGTATCAATATCCCCACTCCAGATTTCCTCTTGATAAGCAGCAGGACTCTAATTTTGTATGAGGCTCAAGCAGGCTTCATTTAGTGACAAGTTTATTACAGACATTTTTTATTTATTTGGTTTTGCCAGAGGGTATGTGTACTTGTGAGAGAATGAGAAAAAGAGAGGGAGAAAGGGCTTCTTAACAGGCCATGGTCATACTGCAATACTGGCTTTTTCATTTCTCCATCCTGTTGGAATTTGGGGCACACGCATGTGCCTGGCATGTTTATCAAGCCATGGGGCCAGGATTCAAACCCTTTCACCCAGTTTTCCTGTCCTT
Source organism: Tupaia belangeri chinensis (assembly GCF_000334495.1). Classification (NCBI taxonomy): domain Eukaryota; kingdom Metazoa; phylum Chordata; class Mammalia; order Scandentia; family Tupaiidae; genus Tupaia; species Tupaia belangeri. Next base: position 1,215,257 of record NW_006205008.1, read on the forward strand.
GATATTTTCTTACTGAGAAGGCTGAAATTATTTACTAATCTGATGCCATCTGCTAAATTGTGTGATCTCAGAAGATTCCTGGATACAAATAATCTGTCAAAACCCGTGTGGTTTTACAACTAGTATAGACAGTGTGGATCAGATCATGAAAATCGGATTCCAGTCTTAAATGGTATAGAATAGGATAGTGTCCTAGCTCTCCTTTTTGTTAAGCTTAAATCTATCTGATGATGCAATGTGTCAGTGTCATGGACCTAGTAGTTATCTTGACAAATAACGAATGGGTTGAATAAGTGTTACCTGGAAAAGCACTCAATATAAAAAGCAGAATCAGTAGTAGTAGTACAGGGGTTTTAGCATTTAGATGGCATACACGAACAATTCCAATGAGAAAGTTAATTTTCTTAATTTATTTGTTTAGGGTGAGAGAGAGTTCAAGTCCAACAGACTACTATTTTGTTCGAAAACAGATATTGTGTAATAAAAGGGTTTTCTTTGTCTTTTCCATGGCCAAAGTGAGAGTAAATGATTGGGTTGTTGGAAAAGTCGAGACGTATTTTTGCGTAGAAAAACAGAAAAATATGTCACAACTTTTCCAACAGCCCAATAGTTTTCAAGGACTGCTGTAACAAAGTACCACAGAGGGGAGATAAGAGGGTAGTGTGGTGACTGGAGTGCTGGACTCCCACATGGATGACTGTAGCTCAAGTCCCAGACCTGCTGGCTTGAAAATCATGCTGGGTGCATGTGCGTGTGTGACCAAATTCCTGACAGGAAAATGGGAGAGACAGAATTGTGGCATGGCCATCCTCCCTTGGGGGGGGCGTGTTTTCTCACTCTCCCTCTCACTGCCTCTCTCTGTCTCTCTCCAGCAAGTGCATGTGCCCTGTGGCAAAAACCTTAGGAACAAAACCAGAAAACAAGTACCACAGACTGGATGCGTGGAGTGCCTTAAACAATGGAAATACGTTTTCTCACGTTTCTAGAGGTTGGAAGTCTGAGATCAATGTGTCAGCAGGATTGGTTTTCCCTCTCTCTTTTGATTGTAGATGGCTGACTTCTCTGTTGTCTTCACACTGTCTTCCCACTGTGTCCACCTATGTCTTCATATTCACCTCTTTTTTCTTTATATTTCTTAGATTTCTGCTGTAGAGCACATGCACTCACCAGAGAGAGAGAGTCAGATAGAGACAGAGAAAAAGTGAGAAATCACCCCCCATCCTGGGGGTGGGAGATGGCCATGATGCAACTCCTTTCCTCCATTCTTCTTTCTGGATTCTGGGCATGCACACACATGCAGCTGGTGTAATTTTCAAGCCAATGGGTCTGGGATTGAACCACAAAGTAGACCATGTGGGACTAGTCCCTTGAACACCACGCCATCTGTGGACACCTTCATATTCTCTTCTGGATACAGATGCTAGTTATATTGAATTAGGACTGACTTGAATGACCTCATTTTAACTTACACACCTTTTTAAAGGTCCTTCCTCCAGAAATGGTTACATTCTGAGGTTCTGAAGGTTAAGACTTCAATATGTGAATTTTGAAGAGGACACAATTGAGCCCATATCAGTGAGCAGTTCAAAACATGTGTCCTGGGGACCAGTAGTTAGCGTAATGGCCATGTTGCCGGACTCTCATGTAGTTAACCGCAGTTTGAGTCCCAGATCCAGTGGCTTAGACTCACGCTGGACGCGTGTGCATGCGTGCCTGAGATCCCGAGAGGAAAATGGAGGAGAAGGGATTGCGGGGTGGCCATCCCCTCTGGGGGGTGATTTCTCGCTTTCTGTCTCTCTGACTCTCTCTGTCTTTCTGGTGAGCGCACGCGCCCAATAAGAAAAGAAAAGAAAAAAAAAACCTCTCCGAAAAAAGAAAAAATATATATGTATCCTGGCCAGTCGTGGTGGCACAGGGGTCATAGTCACTCAGCGATGCCAAGGTTTGCCTACAGAGGTGTCCCTGTGTGTGCAAGGAGTGTGTGCATGTGTGATCCTAAGCTGGCCCAGGCTGGACGTGGGATAGCAGTGTGGAGACCATGTTTGGGATGCTTTTCTCTCTCATTCTCTGTCTCACTCTCTCATGGTCTCTTCCTTTCACAACCCATCTGTCTTGCAGCAATCCTGTCTACCAACATGCACAGAGTGATCCGAATCCCATCCTGTCTGGCATTCTTACCTCGACTCAGCAATATTTTCACTGGTCTCCCAGCTCTCACTCTCGGCCACTTTTTATTTCCCCCATAGCAGCCAAAATGATTCTCTTGACAAGTAAGTGAGATTGTGTCACATAATATAAAGTCCAAGTTAAGTTCTTGCTAAGGTCTGCAAGGTTGAATATCATTTAATTCCCTACTACGGACCTCCATTTCTACTGGCCTTCCTCACCCAGGATTCTAAGTGGATTCTTTTCTAAGGATTCTTTTCCCAGACTTCTTCCACTGTAAAAACCTTTATAGCCCATTTCCTTAGCACTCAGTGTTCTAACAGCTATCATGGTCAGGACATGGGTAAAGCTTGTGTCTTATTTAAAAATTGCCTATTTAGGGCCAGCAGGTGTTGTAGTGGTTAAGGCACTGGATCCCACATGATTGGTTCTATGGTTTGAAACCTGGTTCTGGTCTGAAAAACATGCCAGGTGCATGTGCATACATATCTGGCCTGAAAAACATGCCAGGTGCATGTGCATACATGCCCCAAATCCCAAAAGGTGAAGGGATTGTGGTGTACCATCCTCCCGGTGGATGATTTCTCACTTCCCCTCTCTCTCCACCTTCCTCTTTCTCCCTCTCTCTGTCTCTTTTCAGGGAGTATACATGCCCTATGCCAAAACTCATTAAACAAACAAACAAACAAACAAACCTATTTAATTATCACCAGGGGCCTTTCATGCTCCATACCCAGTGATGGAACCAATGAGGTTAATATTAAGAGTTAGAATGGTCCAGAGAAGCTAATTTTAAGTAGGCATCTTTGCCTCTGCCCCAAAACACATACCACATGACTATCAGCTTCAGCCTCACAGACTGCTGGTTCCCAGTAGTGACATTCTATTTATGAAAAAAAAAGTTAATTAGGCTTTCTGTTAGGGAATTGTTTGTTCTTTTAGTAATAATCTAGATTAGTGGTTATTGTTATTAGCTATAATTTTTATGATAATAATAATAGAATGAACATCTTGCCTTTCTCTTGGGAATGCCAAATACTTTCTATAAAAGAACACAACTATATCTGGTTTTTAAAATTAGACTATTTCCATTAAGTTAATGTGAAGTGAGATGGCAGAATTTAAAAAAAAGAGTTTATTTGTATTTTTCCATGAGAGAGAGAGAGAGAAAGAGGCAGAGACAGGCACCCCCACAGGGTACTCATGCCACCATCCATCCCAGTCTCAGTCATCCAGACCCACAGGTACACATGTGGGCCCGGCATGCACAGGAAGGACCCATGAGGAGACCTTGAGGCTTCCCCTGTGGGTGCAGATTTATTTTTATTAGGCAAAGAAATTGTAGCAGTTGTTGATGCTGCATCAATGTTCCTGTCCTTATCACCTCAGTGCTGGCCTGCCATTTGACAGCTGCTAGGAGCTGGGCCTCTTTGCTAATAGTCAAGGCCATTCCTCCTTACTCATTGGAGACGGAAGTGCCAGGGAAATCAACCGTCCAGCAGCCTTCACAATGACTGATTTCAGTTAGTGTATAAATAGCCCAGCTCCCTGAGGGTAGACTCAGGTATGTTAACTTCTCAGAGGATCCTTCAATATTTCCCAGAGTTTCTTCATAGAAGTAATCTTCAGCTTAATTCTAGGGGCAGCAGGTGTAATAATGACCCTTAACTGGATGCCTTCCCTTCTCTGCCTTCCTCCTTTACAGTACTGCTGTGTCTCCTATCCCAAGGGTGTGTTAATAAACTTGTGCTCACAACCCAAAGGAAAACAACAAACAAAGCAGAACAGCCCTCATGTGTGGCATTTGTGATTTCTCTGGTGCAAATGCCCCTACCATGGGCTGTTTCAAGCTGCCCATGGGACATGGCTGAACATGCAACTGGAAAGCGATGTCAGTCAGCTGTCCCCAGGCAGTACGAGCTCCCTCCTGCATACCACTCCCTGTATCTCCTAAAGAAGCTTCTTGAGTTCAAATCCATGTTTCAGGGTCGGCTTCTAGAAGAACACAAAGTAAGACAGGTCAGGGAAACTAGGTAATTTTCTTAGGTGTAGACACTCAATTGGCAACTGAAGGAATGCCTTATTATTACCTAATAAATTAGCTGCTAAACTACAATATTATTAGTTGCTTAACCTTTCTTTTGATTGCCAAAGAAGAATGCACTAAATACATGTCCTTTATATGCCAGCGAGGGGCTCGGTGGTTAAGAGGGCTGGATCCTGCTTGGCCGACTGTGCGGTTTGAATCCAGACTTGGCAGCTTGAAAAACACGCCAGGCACATGTGCGTGTGCACCCAAAATCCTGAGAGGAGAATAAAGGAGAAGGGACTGAAGTATGGTCATCCCCCTTGGTGGTGGGATGATTTCTCTCTTTGTCTCTGTCTCTGGTGAGCAATGTGCCCTGTAGCAAATAAAGATAAATAAATACATAAATAAATAAATACAGGTTCTTATACAGAATAGTGAAGTTTTAATGTTGTTATTATAGAAATTGTGAAGTACACAGCAAAATCTTGCATTGCAACATCATGTCATAGCATTCTATGAAAAGATTAGATTTCCCGCCATTTATTACTTTTTTGTAAGAGTTTTTGCCATAGGGCATGTGTGCTTACCAGAGAGAGACGGAGAGAGGGAAACTTAGAAATCACCTCCCAGGGGATATGATCCCTTCTCCTCCATTCTCCTCTCGGGATTTGGGGCACACACACATGCACCCAGTCAGGCACATGTGCGTGTGCACCCAAAATCCTGAGAGGAGAATAAAGGAGAAGGGACTGAAGTATGGTCATCCCCCTTGGTGGTGGGATGATTTCTCTCTTTGTCTCTGTCTCTGGTGAGCAATGTGCCCTGTAGCAAATAAAGATAAATAAATACATAAATAAATAAATACAGGTTCTTATACAGAATAGTGAAGTTTTAATGTTGTTATTATAGAAATTGTGAAGTACACAGCAAAATCTTGCATTGCAACATCATGTCATAGCATTCTATGAAAAGATTAGATTTCCCGCCATTTATTACTTTTTTGTAAGAGTTTTTGCCATAGGGCATGTGTGCTTACCAGAGAGAGACGGAGAGAGGGAAACTTAGAAATCACCTCCCAGGGGATATGATCCCTTCTCCTCCATTCTCCTCTCGGGATTTGGGGCACACACACATGCACCCAGTGTGATAATGAAGGCACCTGGTCCAGTACTCAAACCACAGTCACCCATGTGGGAGTCCAGCACCTTAACTGCAATGCCACCTGCTGACCCCTCCCCCATTCATTGCTATTTGTTGCATCATTTTAATGAACCCATTTTCATGTTTGCTTAATTAATCAGTGTGGTTAACTTTTGCAGAGTAAGATGAACCATCACTTATTTATTATATTCTTCAGTAGTGCAGAGAAAAATTTATCACTCCCGGGTTTTTCCTTTTAAAAATGTTGCAAAATACATTTAGAACCTCATAACTTTTGAGAACTCATAACTTTTTAAAAAGAAGTTGCTTCTTTTTACACAATATGTTTCCACTGCCAAGAAACTCCAAATACCTCAACTTCTGTTTGTTTTCCTGTTCAACAAGGGCTCCATATTGTCACAATCTGCAGGAATTGTCCTCAGTAGGCAAAATAAAAGATTTCAACAATCATTGTGAGTTTTAAGCCACCGGGTCGGGGACACGAACCGCAGTCGACTACGTGGGAGTCCAGCGACATAGCCATTACGCTAACTGCTGGTTCCCAAGAACTCATAACTTTTTAAAAAGAAGTTGCTTCTTTTTACACAATATGTTTCCACTGCCAAGAAACTCCAAATACCTCAACTTCTGTTTGTTTTCCTGTTCAACAAGGGCTCCATATTGTCACAATCTGCAGGAATTGTCCTCAGTAGGCAAAATAAAAGATTTCAACAATCAGGAACATTCTGTCTTGGACTCCTGAAAAAATGGGTCAGTGTGCCAAAGATGGTATGTGTTATGGGAACCAGCAGTTAGCGTAATGGCTATGTCGCTGGCCTCCCACGTAGTCGACCGCGGTTCGTGTCCCGAACCCGGTGGCTTAAAAAACTCACGCCAGGCGCGTGTCCGTGCGTGCCCAAGATCCCGAGAGGAGAATGGAGGAGAAGGGATTGCGGCGTGACCATCCCCCCTGGGGGGGGATTTCTCGCTTTCTGTCTCTATGTCTCTCTCTGTCTGTCTGGCGAGCGCACGCGCCCTACAGTGAAAATCTCTCCAAAAAAAAAAAAATGATGGTATGTGTTATGAAATGGGCGCTAAGGGTAACATGGATGACTGTTCCACGCACGCCTCTTTGTACTTTTTTTGGTTTGTTTTAGAAAGATTTTTGCTACTGGGTGTGTGTGCTCCCTTCTTCATTCTCCTCTCAGGATTTTAGGTGCACATGTACACATGCCCAGTGTGAGTTTCAAGCTGCTGGGTCCTGGACTTGAACCGTGGTCGGCCATGTGGGGGCCTCCAGTGCCCCAACTGCTATGCAACCTGCTGTCCCCTTTTTAAGAAATTATTTATTTAATTGTATTTATTATTATTATTTAAATTTGCTATACATCATGCAAGCTCACTGGAGAGAGACAGAGAGAGAAGGAAAGTGAATAAGCAAGCCACTCGGTCCTGAACTCAAACTGCAGTTGGCCATGTGGGAGTCCAGTGCCTTCCCACCACCTGCTGGCCCCAGCTTCCTTGTACTTCTAATAGCTGTCTCCTCTTAAGAATTTTTTTCCTGATCTTTTGGCAGAAACCAGCGTGAGTTTCAGAGGTAAATTGCTTCCTCTAACTCACTGACTCCACATCAATTCTAATGTTTCTTTTACTGTATTTGCATGTATGGCTCCTCAACCTCCTTTTCTATATAAATCCATCTTTGAGTTATTAAAAATAAACAAATAATAAATAAATCAATACGTAGTGGATTGCATCACAGTTGAAAGAGGTTCAGGTCTCTTCCGCGCTTCATGGCTGTTAGTGCACTGTCTACATACGATTTGTGTTGCATGGAAGTACAGATTGGATCTAATTATGTAAATTGAGAGTGAATAGTTTGTAGATGAGGCTATTGGTGAGCTGTTTTGGTCTGGGGAGAGATAATGGTCATTTCACTCAAAAAAGCCATTTATTAGGAACCGGATGTTGAGGCAGTGTTAAAATGCATCACTCTGAGTCTGACCCACATGGGAAGGTTCAGGCTCATGTCTTGAGACCTCCCTGAGTGTGCTGGACATGCCTGCGCCCAGGATCCAGGGCTGGCTGCAGCTGGGGGTGAGTTGTGGTATCAGCAACCTGTTCAGGGTACTATCTTTTTGTTGGTCTCTGTCATCCATGAAAATAAATAAATAATGTTTTATATGCCATTTATCAAATACCTTATTTTGCATTGGGAACTGGGCATACTAAGAGTGTTCTAATGGATTATGAATAAGTTAACACCTTTTTTTTTTTTTTAAGTTTTTGCCATAGGGCAAGTATGGTCACCAGAGAAAGGCAGAGAGTGACAAGGACAGCAAGAAAGTGAAAAATCATGCGGGGGGTGGGGGAATAGCCACATCGCATTCCCTTCTCCGTTCTTTTCTCAGGATTGGGACGGGCACACATATGCGCCCAGTGTGCTTTCCAGGTCCTCGGGCCTACTGCCCAGACTGCGCAATCAGCCCGTGGGAGCCCAGCGCCCTCACCACCATTTAGTGTTGTGCTAAGAGAGATTTTTGCTCTAGGGCACACGTGCTCACCAGAGAGACGGAAAGTGAGAAATCCCCCCACCTCCCCCCACCCCCGGGGAGGATGGCCACGCCACAATCCCCTCTCCTCCATTCTCCTCTCAGGATCTTGGGCACACAGGCACACATGCCCGGCGTGAGTTTCAAGTTTCCAGGTCTGCAATTTAAAATGTGGTCGGCCATGTCGGAGTCCAGCAACATAACCATTACGCCATCTGCTGATCCCTGTTTTGTTCTTAGCCTTAGTGAATATTTTGCTTTTATTGCTCTTATAACATCTCAATATCCTATCTGTATTTACTAATTTGTGTATTTATCTTACTCTTTCATTACATTTTGACCATTTTTGCTATAGGACATATATGCTAACCAGAGGGACAGTGACAGAGAGAGAGAAAATGAGAAATCACCCCCTGGGAGGATGGCCACGCCGCAGTCCTTTGCTTCCCCTCCATTCTCTTCTCAGGATCTTGGGCACGGATGCACATGCGCCCTGTGTGAGTTCTCGGTAACTGGGTCTGAGACTTGGTTGATTCTCACATGGTTGACTATGTGGGAATCCAGCGATGTAACCATTACACTATCTGCTGGTCCTAAATCTGGGGCATTTTCAAGGCAGGGATTTGACTTTATTTATATACCATTTGTCTAAGTGTCTAGTAGATATTCAAGAAACATCGTTCAACTGAACGATTCAAGAGGTGAATGCTTTTAGTTATTTATTTTTTCCCTGTGTGTGAGCTGACAACAGAACTTAGGACCTCTGACTTCACATTCCCCGAGGCCTTATTTATAACTCACAACATAATTTGTGTCTGTAGAGTTTATTATTAATGGTACCACTTGCATGCTTAATACAGCAACATGGACGAACGCCTATTTGGATAAGAACTCTTAAAGAGCTGAATTTTATTCTGACTCAGCAGATTGCTACTTTCATTGGCTCCTCTAAATGGGCCCCAAAGTCGTGGGTGGCAGAAATGCAGACTGCGAGCCACATGTGCTCTCGGCCACATGCAAATACGAGAGTTCTTAAGTTCCAGATGTAACGAAGGTTTCCAGCACAGTTTGCCTCAGAAAAGGCATGCCTAAGAGACGCTGAGACAGTCACTGGGCTGCGCCCCGAAAATGCAGTGTGCATCCCCTCCCCACTCAGTCTTTACTTAGCCTTCAACCCAATTTTCCAGCTTTGGTCTGCATTTAATTGAGCACTTAGGAATTCAAGAGCTATCTTAACATACACTTTTTTTTTTTTTTAAGGTTTTTGTCATAGGGTTCATGCACGCATTAAGAGAGACAGTGAGAGGGAAAGGAGAAATTGCGCCTTCCCCACTTCCTATCGCCCACCTCCAAAGATGGCCATATTGCAATCCCTCCTCCTCCATTCTCTTCCTGGGATTTTGGACAAGCTCTCACATGTACTTGATATGAGTTTCAGGCTGCCGAGCCTGGGATTCACACCATAGCTGGCCATGTGGGAATCAAGTGCCTTAGCCACCGTACCACTGCTGGCCTCAGTGTATACTTCTCTACGTTCTACTCTTTTCTCCAACTTGATCCCACCTGCCAGCTTTCCCCCCTGTGCCTTCATCTCTTTATCCCAATCCTCTTCTCTTTGCTTCCATTTCCTCCAACAAACAAACAAACCCAACACCCTGGCCAAGCCATATTGACCAAACTTGTGTTGAAGCCTTGCACCAAAGATGCATACATTAAATTCAAGTTAAAGGCGCCAGCAGGGGGCATGGTGCGTAAGGTGCTCGACTCCCAGATGACTAACCACAGTTTGAGTCCCAGATCTGATGGATTGCTTTATCTCTCTCTGGTGAGCACATGTGACCTATAGCAAATTACAAAGAACAGTAATACTAATAAGTTAAATTAAATTAATTATTTAAAAAATTTTCAAGTATGAGAATGAGATTGTATTGGACCAGCAGGGAGTATGGAGGTTGAGGCACATGGCCAGCTGTGCGGTTTCTGGACCCGATGGCTTGAAAAACATGTCAGGCGCATTTGCATTCATGCCCAAAATGGAGGAGAAGAGAAGGGGTTACAGTTTGGCCATGTCACTTTGGAGAGGGGAACAGTGACTTCTTACTTTCCTTCTGTCTCTTTCCAGCAAGCTCATGTGCCCTGTGGCAAATGCCAAATACAAAAACAAAAATTTAAAAAAAGAGAGAGAGAGAGAGAGATTATACTTCAAGATGGATACAGCAAGAGTAATGGTGAGACCAACTAACCATGTGGTTGAGTGGATGATCAATATGTGGCATTGGTCTGTCCATTGCTCCTCCTGTGCCCAAGGAGGAGCCCTCTGTCCTGAAGCCCTTTCCCATGGATCTGGACATGGCCAAAGAATGCTTCCTAACAGGGGTATCAGATATCCACGGCCTTCTGTCAGAGTTGGCTCACAGCTTAGAATCTTTCTTTAAAAATTCCTCTTTTGAATTCATTCTCTTATTGGGAGAGAGGAACTCTTCAAAAAAAAAAAAGGTTTCTTCCAGTGCAGTCTCTTGACCAGCCATCTGAGTATCTTCTGGGAACTTGATAGAAATGAGAATTCTGGGGACAGTAGGTGGCATGGCGGTAAGGTGTTGGATACCCACAGGCTGATCACAGTTGAGTTTTGAACCTGACAGCTTGCTTTCTTATTCTCTCTCTCTCTCTCTCTCTCTCTCTCTCTTTCTCTCTCCAAGAAGACTAAATAAAATTAAATAATTCTTAAAAAAAGAAAAAAAAAAAAAGAAGAAGAAAGGAGAATTCTCTGGCTCCAAGTCAAACCTGTAGAATAGAGTCAGAAACTCCTGAGATGGGGCGCAGCAATCAGCATGTGCGTGTGTGTGTGTGTGTGTGTGTGTGTGTGTGTATGTGTGTGTGTGTGTATGCGTATGTGTGTGTATTATGGTATAATTGACATAATATAAAATTTCCCCTTGAACATTATTATGGTAACATTGACATAATATAAAATTTCCCCTTGAACATTCGTAAGTGAACAATTCGGTGGTGTTAATTGTGTTCCCAGAGCTGTAAAGTCATCACCACTCTCCCATTCCAGAACTTTTTCATCATCCCAGATCAAAACTCTGTACCCTTAAACAATAGCTCTCCATTCCCCCTACCCTACCTCCAGCCCCTGGTAACCTCTATCCTACTTTCTGTCTTCACACATTTTTCTATTCTAAGTACCACATACAAATGGGATCGTAAAATATTTATCTTCTGTATTTGGCTTATTCCACTTAGCATAATGTTTTTGAGGCTCATCTGTACTGAAGCATGTATCTGAATTTTGTTCTTTTTCATAGGGCCAAATAATATTCCATGGTGTGTACCTGCCATATTTTGTTTAGCCATTGGTCTATTGATGGGATTTAGATTGTTCCCATCTTTGAGCTATTGTGAATAATGCTGCTGTAAAACATTGGTGTACAAATATTTGTTTGAGTCCCTGCTTTCAATTCTCGTGAATATATACTGAGAAGTAAGATTGCTGGATCATATGGTAATTCTATGTTAACTTTCGGAGAAACTGCCAACCTGTTTTCCACAGTGACATCACCATTTCCTACCACCACTAGCAAGTCACGACTCTTCCAGTTTTCCCATATCCTACCAACACTTGCTGTTTTCTGGTTTTTTTTTTTTTTTTGATAGTAACCATCTTTGTGGGTATGAAACCACATCTCAGTGTGGTTCTGTTTTATAGTTCCTTAGTGGGTGATTATATTAAGCATCTTGTCATGTGTTTATTGACCATTTATATATATTCTTTGGAGAAATATCTATTAAAAATCTATGCTCACAGGCCGGCAGGTGGCGTGGTTGGTGGTTAAGGGTGCTGAACTCCCACGTGGTTCAAGTCCCAGACCTGGCAGCTTGCTCTCTCTCTCTCACTCTCTCTCTCTCTCTTTCTCTCCCTCTCTGGTCAAATTAAAATAAATAAATAATTAAACTTAAATAAGATAATTTTTAGAAAAAAAAAATCTATGCTCAGGACCAGCAGATGGCATAATGGTTACATCGATGGACTCCCACAGGCCTACTGCAGTTCGACTTCCAGGCCCAGAGGCTTGGTGTGTGCGTGTGTGTGCCCAAAATCCTGAGAGAATAATGGAAGAGAAGGGATTGCAGCATGGCCATCCCCCCCAAGGAGTGATTTCTCACTTTCTCTCTCACTGTCTCTGTCTCTCTCTTTCTAGCATCTGCACATACCCTAAGGCAAAAAACTCTCAAAAAATTAAAAAAAAAACTATGCTCATTTTCGATTGGGTTGTTTATTTGTTATTGAGTTGTAGGGTCTTTTTATATATTCTGGATGATAATTTGTTATAAGATATACAGTCTACAGATACCTTTGCCATATCTAGGTGCTGTCTTTTCACTCTCTCAATAGTGAATTTTTAATTTTGATGAAATCCAGCTTTTTTTTCTTTTGTTGTCTGTGTTTTTGGTGGTATATCTAAAGTATCATTGCCAAATCCAGTGTCATAAAACTTTCTCCCTACATTTTCTTCTATGAGTTTTTTTTTTTTATTTTTAGCTCTAATATTTAGGTCTTTGACCTATTTCAGCTTTTATTTTTTTTTTTTGGAGAGGTTTTTGCTATAGGGCATGTGTGCTCTCCAGACAGAGAGAGACAGAGAGACAGAAAGCGAGAAATCACCCTCTGGGGGGATGGCCACGCCACAATCCCTTCTCCTCCATTCTCCTCTTGGGATCTTGGGCACGCACACACACGCACCCAGCGTGAGTTTTAAGCCACCGGGTCCAGGACACGAACTGTGGTCGACTACATGGGAGTCCAGCGACATAGCCATTACACTAACTGCTGGTCCCGTATTTCAGCTTTTTAGTATGTGGTGAAATATAAGGGTCTAACTTCATTCATCTGTGTGTGGATATCCAGTTTTCCTACCACTAGTTGTTGAAAAGTGGTGAGAAACAATTTTGAATGTTTAAGTGATTTTGGTACCTTTGCTTCAAGCCATGTGTTGGCTAGGCCTTCAGGTTCTTTCTGATACACACTCAAACAGCTGTTCTAAATGTGTTTTGTCCTTTGTCTTACATTTAATCAACCTAAGACTGAGAGAGCCATAGTCAAATTGCCTCTGCCATACATAGAAAGCATTTTATCTTGAAATTATGATCGGGACCAGCAGTTAGCGTAATGGCTATGCCGCTGGAGTCCCACATAGTCAACCGCGGTTCGCATCCCAGACCCGGTGGATTAAAACTCACACCAGGCGTGTGTGCATGTGTGCCCAAGATCCCGAGAGGAGAATGGAGGAGAAGGGATTGCGGCGTGGCCATCCCCCCTGGGCAGTGATTTCTCACTTTCTATCTCTCTGTCTGGCGAGCGCACGTGCCCTATGGTAAAAACCTCTCCAAGAAAAAAAGAAAAAAGAAATTATGACCAATCTCACTTTAGTAATCTAATGGGAATCCTAGACAATGACAATGCTTACTGTAAAGAGAAGAAACACTTCACAGATATGGAAAGTTCTCTATTGAGAATGATGTACCCGGTAAAATTCTTTATTAGACTGTCACATACTACATGCATACTTTGAAAAACCTTATTATGCACTATAGACATGTGTGATGATTGGATGTAAATAAGAAATCATAAAATGTGAAAGCAAAACAAATAAATAAAAAGGAAAATGGGCTGGCCGCATAGCATAGTAGTTAATGGAGCCAGATCCCACATGGGGCTGTGATGTGAGTCCTGGCCCCAGCAGCCTGGGAAGCATGCTAGGAATGTGTGTATACGTGCCTAGGACCCTGGCTGGAGGGAGACATGGAGGAAGGGGAGGGATTGCAGCATGACCAAGCCCCACCAGAGGATTCTTTCTCTCTTGCGCTCTCTCTCTACTAGCACAATTGCCCTCTGGCAATTAAAAAAGAAGAAGAAAAATGACCAGCATAATCCATTCTTGTTATAACCAATACATGATCTACTTACAGAATTTTTCCCACGCCCTGTTTGAATTAAATACACATACACGCACACAGAGAATCATGAAATTTGGTTAATTGGGCTGTCCAAAGAAAGTCTTCTAACAGATACTCTTAAAAAGGTTTTGGGAACCAGCAGTTAGCGTAATGGCTATGTCTCTGGACTCTCATGTAGTTGACTGCGGTTTGCGTCCCGGACCCGGTGGCTTAGAACTCACGCCCGGTGCATGTGCGTGCGTGCCCAAGATCCCAAGAGGAGAATGGAGGAGAAGGGACTGCGGCGTGACCATCCTCTCTGGGGGGTGATTTCTCGCTTTCTATCTCTCCGTCTCTCTCTGTCTGTCTGGCAAGTGCACACGCCCTATAGCAAAAACCTCTCCCAAAAAAAAAAAAAAAAAGTAAAAAAAAGTTTTGAAAAATGTGATTTACAAAATAAAATTTAAAAACTCAGCTCAATTTTGTATTAGATTGATTTGAGCCATGCTAAATGGGTACTCAGACTCCACATATTAATGAAAAAAGAGTCTAACACACCATAAATAAATCTACTTGTGCAGTTAAAATCTGGTTTGTGTACAGCTGAGCTAAATCAGCCCCGTCTAAGCATGGGATCTCATGCATGTCCAAACTTTGTAGTAATAACCCAGAAATTTATCTTCAACATAGCTCTGGAAAAGAAAGAGTTCCATAAAACTGCCAAACCTTTCAAAATACAGTGACACGGACTGATTTCTACTTACTATTTAGATAGTCAGGTTTATTTAGCTGACAAATTAGACTTCATTTCTTAGTTAACTATATCTTTCAATGGCCGGTCATCAACCAACCCTGAAATAAATGTTAGTTGATTAAAGTAGTAAAGGTTAAAACATTTAAACCACATGCTGTAGATCTCAAAAATCAAGTCAATATGTGTAAAGGGAAGAATTATTAGAGGATTTATGAAATCTGGCCTGAACAAATTAATTCATCAGTTTAGCCAAAAGTCTGTCAATGAATTCAAGAAACTTTTGAAGAAGGGAAACATCTGTTGCAATTTAAGTTTCTGTTTTTAAGTGAATGTTGTGGATTATTCTTTCGGGGAGGGGGGGATGATACACAGTTTACACAAATGTATTTAAAAGTTATTTTGCGATTGCTCTTATGTTTTTGAGAACCAGGGGCAATTCTTAGGGGATTTGGACAATTACTGTACCCTCCACTCCTTCTCGGCGATGGAAGGGAATTCGAACCTCACTGGGACAAAAAATGTTCCAACAAAGCATAAGCCAACTTTCCAGGAAGAGATTACTATGCTATCTGGATGAGTATGCGAAGCCTCTGACTATGTGTTGAGTTCACTGGAACCATATACATAATGGAAAGTTTAAAGGTATTCCCAAGTATAATCATAAATATTTGTGTGTATATGTACAAATAATATATATATATATGTATTTCTGCTGATACATTTTTTTATTTGTTATTATTATTTTTTAATTTGATGAGAGAGAAAGAGAAAGTGAGAGAACAAACTGCCAAGTCCGGGATTCAAACCAAAGTTGGCCATGTGGAAGTCCAGTGCCTTAACCACCACATCCCCTGCCCCACCCCACACCTCTTCCCCCCCCCACCATCCCTGAGCTATGTCAGGCAAGTGTCACATACATTTAATGATAAAGACACCAAGGTTCAAAATCATTGGTTAAATTTGTTCAAGATTGCACTGTTAGCGAGTGTCAAGACTTAACTTGAATTGATGTCATTCGATACTGGGGCGTTGTTCTTTCTCTTGTGACACATTGCCTTCCTAGCCATTCTCCGCTGTGCTATCATAAATAAGGAGGGTTCATCGGGGGCCCTTGCGACTCAAAGTCTGAACTGTGAGCCAGCAGCACCAGCATTCCTTAAGAGTGTCTTAAAAATGCTGACTCTTAGGCCTTAGCCCGGACCTAATGAACCAGCATATTCATTTCACCAAGCTCCCAAGGTTCATGTTATTGTTCAAGAAACTTTGTTTTAGAACTCACTTTGGGAAACTAATATTACAATAGAATTTGCATGCTGAAAAGACCCGATGAAACTCAAGATTTGATTTCAACTTCAAAAACTTATTTTCTCTAGTTCAAAAAAGGACAATGATATATTTTTGTGGGCTTTATTCCAGACTTACTAAAAGACAGAGGAGCTACTAGTATGAGTTTGAAACCAGTTCTTTAATTTTTATTTAGGAATTATTCAATGCTACACAGAAGAAATTTGAGGAACTTACTATTGAAAACAGTCTTCAAGTTAAGAATGAAACTTATATAAGATTTTGCTAACTTAAGTTCAAAACTCATAGGTACATGCTATTCCATCTAGTTTATGTTCAATAGGAGCTATATATTCTTGTGATGTTTCTGGTTTTTATCATAATTAACTGTGGGGAGTGAGTAGTTTTTAGTCTGTTGAAAGAATAGGGATCTGAACTGAATGGGGTAACCAGTGGTAGGCATGAGCATTACAACTGGAAACAACTTCATTCCAAATTAAGTCAATTCTACTGCTGACTTTTATTAGCTTCCTAAAACTAAAATCATTCCTATATATTTAATTATATGTACTGAAATTGTATTATATATATATTTATATACATGTACATATAGGGAAGTTGGAAAAGTCATGACGTATTTTTCTATGCACAAATGCATCGTAACGTTCCCAACAACCCAATATAATCATTATACAGATATAAAAAATTATCATGCCCCAGTCCCATGGTGAGTACAGACTATCTCAGACTGGGGCTCTGCTGCACTCAACTGAATCAGAGACGTTATATAAATATATAGAGAGGCATTTTACATATATATACACATAAATATTATATATAGAGAGAGAGAGAAAGAGAGAGAGAGAGAGAGAGGGAGGGAGAGAGAGAGAGAGAAGCGGAGAGGGGGTGGATACAAGCAGATGAAAGGACTTTAACAAGTCTATGGTTTCACGATAACCTGCTCTCAATAACAGGAACTGATGGCAGTCAATTGTTTTTTTCTCTATCTCATTTTTTTAAATGGCCATATTTAAGTGTATTTTTCATTTCAAAAAGAGCTGTAGCTTTTAATAAATCAAAATCAAAGAAATGCTAAGAGACTTCTTCTCCGAGAGAACACCAAATGGCGGATGACGCCGGTGCAGCGGCAGGGGCCGGAGGCCCTGGGGGTCCTGGGATAGGAGGCCGAGGCGGCTTCCGTGGAGGCTCGGGCAGCGGCCCCCCGCGGTCGGGGCCGGGCCGGGCCGCGGGCGGAGCAAGGCCGAGGACAAGGTGGATCCCGGTCACCAAGCTGGGCCGCCAGGCCGAAGACATGAAGATCAAATCCCTGGAGGAGATCTATCTCTTCTCCCTGCCCATCAAGGAGTCTGAGATCATCGACTTCTTCCTGGGAGTGTCTCTCAAGGACGAGGTTCTGAAGATCATGTCGGTGCAGAAGCAGACACATGCTGGCCAGCAGACCAGGTTCAAGGCATTTGTCGCCATCGGGGACTACAATGGCCATGTTGATTTGGGTGTGAAGTGCTCCAAGGAGGTGACCACTGCCATCCGAGGGGCCATCATCCTGGCCAAACTCTCCATTGTCCCAGTGCGGAGAGGCTACTGGGAGAACAAGATCGACAAGCCGCACACCGTCCCTTGCAAGGTGACTGGCCACTGTGGCTCTGTGCTGGTGCGCCTCATTCCTGCCCCCAGAGGCACTGGCATGTTCTCCGCTCCTGTGCCCAAGAAGCTGCTGCTGATAGCTGGCATCGATGACTGCTACACCTCAGCCCAGGGCTGCACTGCCACCCTGGGCAACTTTGACAAGGCCACCTTTGATACCATCTCCAAGAACTACAGTTATCTGACCCCTGACCTCTGGAAAGAGACCGTGTTCACCAAGTCTCCCTATCAGGAATTCACCGACCATCTCTTCAAGACCCACACCAGAGTTTCTGTGCAGAGGACCCAGGCTCCAGCTGTGGTCACAACCTAGGGTTTTCATACAGCGAGAATAAAGTGAATTAAGCCTGAAAAAAAAAAAAAAAAAAAAAAAAAAAAAAAAT
>NW_006205008.1:1233879-1269847 GCF_000334495.1 Tupaia belangeri chinensis
TGGCAAT
The DNA here is from genome assembly GCF_000334495.1 of Tupaia belangeri chinensis. Lineage (NCBI taxonomy): Eukaryota > Metazoa > Chordata > Mammalia > Scandentia > Tupaiidae > Tupaia > Tupaia belangeri. The sequence goes on from NW_006205008.1 coordinate 1,233,887, forward strand.
TTTCTCAGTCTTTGTGGTGAATTTTTCTAGGCCAGCAATTCTATCTTCTACATCTGCAATTCAATTTTCTGTATTATTTAGTCTGCTTCTAATACTTTCAAGGGAGGCTTTGACTTCCTTTATTATAAGCTTTATCTCTAACAGTTACATTTGATTTGGCAGTTTCTTGCTTTCCCATATTTCTTGTGACCCTACGGTGATTTCTGGTCATCTGATGGATTGCACGAAAGGAACAGAGTTTCTTCCTAATTCTTGAAGTTCAATCTGAGCATTCAGAGGCATGTTGGAGGGAGTGATCTGCAATCTCTCTTCGCTTCTGTTTATCACGCTTTGTGCATCAGACTCACTGGGAATTGAGGAATATTCTGACCCTAACCGTATTCAGATGTTTGGATACTGTTCACTTGGACCTGTTTAGACTCTCAGTTCATGGAGGCCACTAGAAATGAATCTTGAGGGAGGAGTCTCAGCAGAAAATCTTCATTTTTAGTCAATGAAAGCAATATTTCACAGCTGAAGTTCAGTAGCCATATCAGGATCACAGTCACCTCATTGTTAAATTCTGATTTGAGGGTCCTTGCTAATTCTGCAAATTCTTACTGGCTTTTACAAGAAACCCACCATTATGACAAAGGGGAGTCCATTTCTGTCTGCAATATTTTCTGTTCAATACAAATCTACAGAATCACAATTTGAAATTCTTTAACTGTGCCTCTGGTTGAATCAAGTGCTGCAGAGCCCCCAGCCCAAGATAGTATGAACTCACTGCAGGACAGGGGCATAATCGCAAATATTAAAAGACCTGGCTGGGCTCCTTAGGGTCTATTCACACGGGAAGCCAAGGAGCGCTGGTGAGAGGTTGGAGGATATGGGTATTGTAGGAAGAGAGTGTTAGTTTTTATTCTTCATTCTTTTTTCCTAAATGTTTTCATTTTGGGGGGGGGGAGATTAAGAGAGACAAACACCCTCAAGAGGGGCTCATGCTGCTATCCTGTCAAGCATTACCCTGCCCATGCCTTCAGCCAGCCAAGATTATGGGTGTTTGCACACACACTTAGTGTGTTCAGGTGGACTTGGGAAATAAATTTTGATCTTCCATATGGCTTCCAGCCTTACATAGTATTGTACTACCCCTGCACCTCCATGACCTTGGCTAGTTCAATTGTTAGTTCTTATCTACCCTCATAGGTAATGAGAACAGAAACAGGTGGGTTTGAATTCCCCAGAAGCTGGGGCAGAACTCACAGAGCAGAGTAGGCAAATAGTAGCAGCATCAAGTAAAGGGAAACTATAAGCCAAATTCCATTAGAGTTAACTTCAGAAAACAGGAAGAGGCTCAGATAAATAAATCCAAAGTGAGGGGACTTATATAGAAGTTAAATGCAGCATAATAAAAATGTGTTCGACTTCTAGCCATGTAGACAATGAGATATCACCATTAGTGGTGTGTAGAATGGCTAAAAATAAAAAGATCAGCAGCTCCAAGAACTAGTGAAGATATAAAGCCACTGGAATTTTTATTTATTTATTTATTTTTGTGATCTATTATTTACAATTCAATCGTTGGGCATCCCTATAGCACGTGATGTGATAACCTGGAACTTATTTATTTATTTTTTTTCTTTGGAGAGGTTTTCGCTATAGGGCGTGTGCACTCGCCAGACAGACAGAGAGAGACATAGAGACAGAAAGCGAGAAATCACCCCCCAGGGACAATTCAATCGTTGGCCATCCCTATAGCACGTGATGTGACAACCTGGAACTTATTATTATTTATTTTTTTTTGGAGAGGTTTTCGCTATAGGGTGTGTGCACTTGCCAGACAGACAGAGAGAGACATAGAGACAGAAAGCGAGAAATCACCCCCCAGGGGGGGTGGTCACGCCGCAATCCCTTCTCCTCCATTCTCCTCTCGGGATCTTGGGCACGCACACACACGTGCCCGGCGTGAGTTTTAAGCCACCGGGTCCAGGATGCGAACCGCGGTCGACTACGTGGGAGTCCAGCGACATAGCCATTACGCCAACTGCTGGTTCCCACAACCTGGAACTTTTATACATTGCTAAAGGTGGTATAAATGAAAAAGACCACTTTGGAAAATTCTTTGGCAGTATTAACATACATGTAGCCCATGATCCAGCTTTCCCATACTTAGGTAAGAAAAACAAGTGTACATTCCATTTCTAGTCCAATGTATAAGGGGCTTAGAAGTCATCATTTTGTCATTACAAGTGAAAAGCTAAACAAAAACATCAACAACCCTCAGATCTATCAGAGAAGGGAGATCATAGGACACATTGTTGCCTCCCAAGCTGGAAAATTAGGCAGGCGAATACAGAGAATCACAACTGACCGGAGCAGACCAAGTGCAGGGATGTTCATGGAACCGGTACCAGGATAGGAAAACACACCCAGTAAGGGAAGAATTACCAGAGGCTCAGTGTGGACAAGCCTAAGAGTTAAAAACTCCAGAGGAAGCTAGGATGAGGGGGGCCCACACGCATTTTGAGTTGTACTTCCAAGTTCTCATACTGAATACTGGAAAATAATCCCCTCAAGCTTCCAACAATGGGAGAGAAAAAGGAACCATTTAAAAATATGCCAGAGCACTCTATCTCCTTAACAAGGCCTGCAATCTTGAAAAACAATTAGGTCCTCGTATTTTCCTATACTTTTCTATGCAAAAATATGTCATGACTCCTGACAACCCAATATTTTCCTGGGGCCTAACCTGAGTTATATCAAAGCCTATCTGACATAGAGGAAGGTAAATATTCGACCCCAGTCCACTCTAGTCATCCTTTCTCTTCTAAGGTTGAAAGGGAATGGAGAGGACTGAGAAGAACTAATATGTCAAAGTTCACAGTCCAGGGGCACAGGTCACTAAAAGACAGACCTGCTTGTTTATAAATAAATTCTTATAAATAAATTCTTCCTCCTCTATCTATCTGTATCTATCTAACATCTGTCTACATCTGTCTATCTTCTATTCATCTGTCTCCTATTGGCTTTGTCTTTCCGGAGAACTCTGAAAACTACACCCACCAAATAACATATTTTCTTTCTTTCTTTCTTTCTTTCTTTCTTTCTTTCTTTCTTTCTTTTCTTTTTTTCCTTTTTTAGAGGTTTTTCGCTATAGGGCGTGTGCACTCGCCAGACAGAGAGAGACATAGAGACAGAAAGCGAGAAATCACCCCCCGGGGGGATGGTCATGCCGCAATCCCTTCTTCTCCATTCTCCTCTCGGGATCTTGGGCACGCACGCACACGTGCCTGGCGTGAGTTCTAAGCCACTGGGTCAGGGACGCAAACCGCGGTCGACTACGTGGGAATCCAGTGATATAGCCATTACGCTAACTGCTGGTTCCCCCAAATAACATATTTTCTAACAACCAAAGCAATATAATGGAATTATAAATGGTAGCATTTACATACAGTGGAATACTACATAGCAATAAAAAGAACAAACTATGTCTAATATACATAAAAGATGCAAGAAAGTACATATTATATTGTTCTGTTTACATAAAATTTAAGAACAAAGCTAGTCTGTGGTGGTAGAAATCAGAATCATGATTACATTTGGGAGGGGGGAGGCTTGGGCTAGGAGGAAGCATGAGAGCATCTTCTGGGGTTCTGAAAATGTTCACTCTTTTGGGCTAAGCGATGGTCAAATAGGTGCATTGATGTAGGAGCTAAATCAAGCGGTATACACCTAAGATGTATGCACTTTGCTGTGTAGCTTAGAGTCTTCCCTTCTAATTATCCTTCGGTCTGGTCCTCATCTCTAATTTTCTAATTAAAAAAGTCAACAGCCACATTGTGAAATAGAATTTCCTTGAAAAACACATTTTAATTTTAACTAAAATTTGAATCATCCATTAGCAACCAGGAAATCCATATGGAGAGTTTCAAATCATTTGCTGGACCAATTATCAAGCTAGTCACTTAGAACATCCTTTAGAGAACAGGGATGGCAGAGGAAACAGAGGAACAAGAGCCTGAGGGTACATAGAGACGACCTGGCCAGAACTGAGTCAGAGAGGAGGGGACAGCAAATGAGGACGGGTTTGGAACAAGGAAGGAGGATCGTTAGAAACTACTCATTTCACAATTTTGCTAAGGACCTGGGTCTAAACTTCTAGTAAGTCAAGATGGAGAATGTATAGAACCGTAAGTAGATACTAGAGGCAAACATTCAAGTTTTGCTATAATCCTTGGTGTAATTCTTCTATTCATGGGATTTTCATAGTAATGAAAATCTGCAAATGAAAAGATACTCTTCATGGAAACAAAAAGAAACTATTTTCTTTTTCTATCATGCTATTTTTCTCCGTTTTACTAATCGATGGGCTTCTCAGTGGTCCTGTGTCTTTGGGAAGAGGTGTTTGTCCACTAGTTACAAATGCCTCTTTCCCCTCTCCTTGCACTACTAATCAAGAGTAGTAGTGGTTTCACTTCTGGAAAGTCCATTTTAAACGCTCCTTGTATGACTCAGTTGACATGTTGACAGGCAAGAAGCAGTCTCACTGTGACTAACCGTCCTCTGCTTCTGACATCTTCCAGTAGCAGAAATGAGTTGCTGTGTAGAAGATCCCCTTCAGGTGGCCTTTACCCCAGAATAACAGCTAACCAAGTCTATAATGGGAAACTTGCTTTCCAAGAGATCAGAATGTTCATATATTATGCAAAGTGCCTGTTATTGCCAAGTTTTACCTCTCCAAATGACTGAACACAATGAACTTCTGTTTCGATGGGGATTTTTTTTTTAAGAGTTCTCTATTTGGTGGCCAAGAATAATGCTCCTTTTCCGGTGTTTCAGATTTTTTAAACACTCAAGATCACTCCTGCTGAGAAGCTGTCATCAACACGCGATCTCCGAATGCAGCTGCCTGAAGAGCAGGCTTTTACAGGTCAGGTGAGAATCTTCATGCAGTTGAAGGTAACCAGAAAGCTGATTCTTTGATAGGTTGGCATAGGATGCAGGTCTTTTCCTAGCTGCCCCGAAGAAGTTTGTATTGATATATTAGGCATGCTGGGTTTCAAAGCAGACCTGGCTCATCCAGGTACTTGTGAATGGGCTGATGGTTAAGGGAACACAAGTGTAAGATGAAACTCTAAAGAATGGCATGATGGAAGGACCATGACTGAGTACTAGTCAGTGCTTCCAGGGATGGCAGGAAATGACAGGATATCATGACAGTTTTTCAATCATGTGTTCAAATGAAAAAGGAAATAAATAAATAAATAAAATGAGAGGACAAAGTGAAGAAAAGAGACACACACAGGGAGTGGTGGAATAAAAGAAAAAAATTAAAAGATAAATAGAAAATAAAAACCAGAGTAATTATTAATTATAGACTGAGTAGTAAAGATAATTAAAATATTTTAACATCAAGTTCTTTATTTTAAACTTTTCAATGTTAATTTAGGCTATGGAACATGGCATTATTTTATTTTTTAAATAATTATTTCATTTATTATTATTTTTAAGATTTTGCCATAGGGCACATGTACTCAACAGAGGGAGAGAGAGAATAAGAAAGCAAGCCACCGGGTCTGGGACTTGAACCATGGTCAGTTACGTGGGAGTCCAGTGCTTTAACCACCAAGCCACTTGCTGGCCCCATAAACCTCATTGTGATTGATGTAACTATCATTACTTTTTGTGAAAGTCCCTGCCACAATAAATATTTCATCCCTGATCACATTGCTAAATATTGCATCGACAATTGTCAATGCCCAATATTAAGGGAGTCACTGCTTTCCCCATTGCAGAACACTAACAGATATTTCTTTACTTCTTTGTTTCGCTTCTTTGTTTAACAGGTAGCTCCATTTGCAACTAAGTTTGTTTCTCTTGCCTGGACTATAAAAACAATATCCTTTAGGAAAAAATTGCACTTATTGTTACAGAAATGCCAAGACACCATCTTGATGAGATCCATACTTACTCAGGTAAATTCAACTACTTCGTATGTTGTGTTAGCTAACTATTCAGCCATCAGGAAAGTCATGATGCATTTTTGCACAGAAAAACATAGAAAAGTACATCATGACTTCCCCAAAGAGCTACTAGTAAAATATCTATGCAGCTATTCTACAAAGATGGTTAGATTTTTTTTTATTAAGTCAAAATTTCATCTGACATTTCTAACATTATATTAAAGGTTGTATAGCTATGATATGGAGAATGAAAATATTCTGACCTCTGTGAACTTAAAGTTGTATAGTTCTCCAAGCCATTAGTATTCTTATTTACCCTGAGACAATAGATGATATTTATAAACCAGATACTTTGTATTTTAAGGGCCTATATCTTAAGAGTAATGATAATTACTTTCTTGGAATTTTATTTAGTAAAAGGCTAATGGCATTCTTTGTTAAAAAAAAAGTGCTAGTTCATTATTGAGCTTAGATCTCTATCTTTCATAATGAGAATTTCTTTAGAGCCTTTTAAGATATTATAAAAGGGACTGTCTTTTTTTTGTTTTAAATGTATTAATTAATTCTGGGTTTTCCAACTTTTATCATGGACATTTAGAAAATGTGACAGAAAAATACAGTGAACTCTCATATCACTCATATACTTACCATTTAGATTCAACAACTATTAACATTTTGCCATATAAGTGTGTGTGTGTGTTTGCTGAACCCATTTTAAAATAAATAGCAAATGTTATGACATGCTCTCCTAAATACTTTGGGGCATCTTTTAAAAGCAGAGCATGTTGCTACCTAGTCACAGTATTATTAACACACTGAAGAAAATGGAACAATTCTAGGGACCAGTAAATAGCATAATGGTTATGTCACGGGATTCCCACATAGTCAACGACAGTTCGAGTCTCAGATCCAGTGGTTTAAAACTCTCGTCGGATATGTGCACGCATGTGCCTAAAATCCTGAAAGGAGAATGGAAGAGAAGGGATTGTGGCATGGCTATCTCCTGGGGGTGGGGGGGAGTGATTTCTTGCTTCCTATCTCTCTGTCTTTCTAGCAAACGCATAAGCCCTACAGCAAAACTCTCTCTCTCAAAAAAAAAATCTATAATATTATCTAATACCCAAATTTTATACAAATTTTTCATTTGTACCTCAAATATATTTTATGTAATATGCAGAGTGGCTGTTTTATTTTATTTTCTATAATCAAGGTTTATATACTGCATTTTGTCTTGTGTCTCCATAGGCTCTTTTAATTTAGTATAGAGTTCTCCCTAGCACCCTTACATCCCAACACATACACATTTTTATTTTCTTTGGCATTGAATTTTAAAGCGTCCAGGCTATTTGTTTTGTATAATGTTCCACATTCCAAATGTTTGATTATTCCTTCATAGTGTGATTTAACTTGTTCATATCTCCTGTGTATTTCTTGTGAACTGTAAGTTGAGTCCTTTAGTTCCATCTTAAACATTCGATCTTAGTTACAACCACTGATGTTGGCTTTCCGCTCATTACATGTAAATAAGACTTGGCCTTGTCCAATAAACTAATGTCTTTCAGATTTCATAAAATATAAGTGCCAGTAACTGACCTCTTGCCTGTACTTTATGATTTCTTAGCAAAATACATAGCACATATTTACTAGTTGAGTCATACCATTCGTAGTCAACCTCTTTGCATTCTTGTAAGTCATCCAAAATGTTTCATTTAAAATGTGGTGTATTGCACAAAAAAATTATTCTTACCTTCAGTGTGCCATTGCCTTTTTCCCCTTAGGATTATCTGCTTTGTGATTTTTAATTACATGTACTTGACTGTACTGATAGTTAAAGCCTGAAACTGTCTAGACAACTGGTTGCCTACTTCTAAGATAATAATGTTTTTTAGTAATACCTAAAAATGGATGCAACTCAGAAAAATAACTAAATTTTTTAGTGCACTAAGTGTGAGAGAAATCTGTGTGCTACTTCTATAATGGACAATGAGTAACATAAAGTAAAACAGTCTTTGAAGAATTGTAAAATTTTTAATTAATTGAAGCTATGAAAGTCTGAAAAACCATGTTTGAAGATTTCAGAGTGATTGCAAATTAAACTAATTACACATATATTACAATTGATAAATTGGTTCTTTAAATTATTCTCAAATTAAGATGAAAGCTGAATTTTTTATGACTGATTTCACTATTTATGTAAAATATTTATTTTAGGACAACATTTTAGTTTTTTCGAAATTCACCATTCAACGAGATACTAGGGAGGAAATTATCCTTATGTAATTGGCATATATGTTGGACCAAAAGGACATACATTTAACTACAAAAAATTGCTAAAATATACAATCTGAGTTACTGTACAGCGCCTTGCATTTGAGAATCATCAGCTATAGTATAAAAAAAAGAATTCATGCCAGCACAAGAGATGTTTTTATCCATTTAATTAGTCATTTACATTGAGAGTTAAGTAGATCAGCCCTTGAGGAATCTGTGGTATCCAGGCATGTTTTTGGTGTTGTGCCCACAAAAGGAAGAATCCGTAGCACAAAGCCACTCCTTCCTGAGCAGATGTCAGTGGTCTAAATCTGGTGTGTTTCTCATGGAGAACAACCAATAAAGGGGGTTATACTGGTAATATCACATATGGGTCCATGGTGCCAACTCTTCCCGTGTGATGGGGATACTCTTTCATTAAATAGCTTGGTCAGGGCTGGCAGGTGGCAACGTGGTTATGATGGCTGGACTCCCACATGGCTGGACTCCCACTTGGTTCAAGCCCCGGACCTGGAAGCTTGCTTTCTCACTTTCCTTCTCTCTCTTTGGTCAACTTCCAAAAAAATAAAATAATGGCAATGAATAAAATTAAATAAAATAACTCTTTTAAAAAAATAGCTGGGTCCAGTGAAACATTCTACATGAGGATGTTTAAGCAATTTGGAATGTGAACATGCAAACCTGGGGAACATCAGTCCAGGCTGAAAGAACAGAAAAGACAAAGAATTTGAAGACAACTCCGTAATCAGTACTTATTAAAAAGACTAGGCTAGGGCCAGCAGGTGGAGTAGTGGTGAAGGTATTGGACTCCCAAGTGGTTGACCATGGTGTGAATCCTGGACCTGGAGGCTTGAAGCTCAACTGAGAGGAGAGTGGGGGAGAAGGGATTGCGACGTGGCCATCTCCTCTGGGGAGAGATTTTGCTTTCTGTCTCACTGTCTCTCTGGCAAGTGCATGAACCCTATAGCAGAAATCTGTCAGGAAAAAGAAAAAAAAAAAAGAAAGAAAAGAAAGAAAGAAGGAAAAAGAAAGACTAGGCTAGGAAAAAAAAAATGCTGAGAATATAAGACTGCCTATGTCCTAACTCACTACAAATGGAATATTCCTTAAAATGTTCTCATGAATGGTGCATTTAATGTAGACAAGAAAATTACTTAAAATAGGTATTTGGTAAATTGGGCAAAGTCAGCAAATTGGTTATTAGACAAATAGATTCTTTGCTAAGTTGGTTTATAGGGGACTGGCTTCCTTTTTTTTTTCTTTCCTTTTTTTTTTTTTTTTTTTTTTTTCTTTTTAATTACACATATATTACAATTGATAAATTGGTTCTTTAAATTATTCTCAAATTAAGATGAAAGCTGAATTTTTTATGACTGATTTCACTATTTATGTAAAATATTTATTTTAGGACAACATTTTAGTTTTTTCGAAATTCACCATTCAACGAGATACTAGGGAGGAAATTATCCTTATGTAATTGGCATATATGTTGGACCAAAAGGACATACATTTAACTACAAAAAATTGCTAAAATATACAATCTGAGTTACTGTACAGCGCCTTGCATTTGAGAATCATCAGCTATAGTATAAAAAAAAGAATTCATGCCAGCACAAGAGATGTTTTTATCCATTTAATTAGTCATTTACATTGAGAGTTAAGTAGATCAGCCCTTGAGGAATCTGTGGTATCCAGGCATGTTTTTGGTGTTGTGCCCACAAAAGGAAGAATCCGTAGCACAAAGCCACTCCTTCCTGAGCAGATGTCAGTGGTCTAAATCTGGTGTGTTTCTCATGGAGAACAACCAATAAAGGGGGTTATACTGGTAATATCACATATGGGTCCATGGTGCCAACTCTTCCCGTGTGATGGGGATACTCTTTCATTAAATAGCTTGGTCAGGGCTGGCAGGTGGCAACGTGGTTATGATGGCTGGACTCCCACATGGCTGGACTCCCACTTGGTTCAAGCCCCGGACCTGGAAGCTTGCTTTCTCACTTTCCTTCTCTCTCTTTGGTCAACTTCCAAAAAAATAAAATAATGGCAATGAATAAAATTAAATAAAATAACTCTTTTAAAAAAATAGCTGGGTCCAGTGAAACATTCTACATGAGGATGTTTAAGCAATTTGGAATGTGAACATGCAAACCTGGGGAACATCAGTCCAGGCTGAAAGAACAGAAAAGACAAAGAATTTGAAGACAACTCCGTAATCAGTACTTATTAAAAAGACTAGGCTAGGGCCAGCAGGTGGAGTAGTGGTGAAGGTATTGGACTCCCAAGTGGTTGACCATGGTGTGAATCCTGGACCTGGAGGCTTGAAGCTCAACTGAGAGGAGAGTGGGGGAGAAGGGATTGCGACGTGGCCATCTCCTCTGGGGAGAGATTTTGCTTTCTGTCTCACTGTCTCTCTGGCAAGTGCATGAACCCTATAGCAGAAATCTGTCAGGAAAAAGAAAAAAAAAAAAGAAAGAAAAGAAAGAAAGAAGGAAAAAGAAACTTTCCGCTAGGAAAAAAAAAATGCTGAGAATATAAGACTGCCTATGTCCTAACTCACTACAAATGGAATATTCCTTAAAATGTTCTCATGAATGGTGCATTTAATGTAGACAAGAAAATTACTTAAAATAGGTATTTGGTAAATTGGGCAAAGTCAGCAAATTGGTTATTAGACAAATAGATTCTTTGCTAAGTTGGTTTATAGGGGACTGGCTTCCTTTTTTTTTTCTTTCCTTTTTTTTTTTTTTTTTTTTTTAAGAGATTTTTTGCTACAGGGTATGTGAGCTACTGGAGAGACAGAGAAAGACAGAAAGTGAGAAATCACCCCCTGGGTGGGGGATGGCCAGGACACAAGCCTTTCTCCTCCATCTTCCTCTTGCGATTTTGAACACTCACACACACAGCATGAATTTTAAGCCGCTGGGTCCAGGACTTGAAGGGTGGTTAACCATGAGAGTCCAGTGCCTTAATGATCATGCTACCTGCTGGCCCGGGCACTGGCTTTCAATCAATTGATTTCTGGGCAATTTACCCCTAGCTATGTCTGGTGCAGAATAGATATTTAACAAACGTCTACTGGGAGAGTGATACACAGGAAAAAGATTGTGTGAAACAAAGTGTCTGTCGTGCTTGTATTGAATATTACGGGTGAGAATGTACTGGGGACCCTGAACTGGGCTTGAGGCTAATATACTCCTTTACTATTTTTCTCCATCCCCAAACCACATTCAGGTGCTTAAACTGCAGAGTCGCAAAGACCTGTATCTGGCCTAGTCCATCTCCTTGCACCTTCCTTTCCTCTTTGAAGCAGGTCCCAGGATCTCAGTTCTTTCCTCTCTGGCAACTCCGCCTCCTTCCTCTCCCTGAAGAGTTGATCTCCGCACAACTTCCTTCGTTTCTCATTTTCTTCTGCATCTGAAAGGAAAGCACAAGTGATGCACACAGGCTTTTTCTCTTTTTCTACGTTTTGTCATAAGGCATGTGCTCTAGCTGGAGAGGACAGACAAAGAGAAAGACAGAGAGAGGGAAAGCAAGAAATCATTCCCCAGTGGGGATGACCACACTGCAATCCCTTCTCCTCCATTCTCCTCTCAGGATTTCAGGCACATATGTGCGTGTATCTGGGATGATTTTTTTCTTTTTTTTTTTTTTTTTTGGAGAGGTTTTTGCTATAGGGCGCGTGCACTCGCCAGAAAGACAGAGAGAGACAGAGAGACAGAAAGCGAGAAATCACCCCCCGGGGGGAGGCCACACCGCAATCCCTTCTCTTCCATTCTCCTCTCGGGATCTTGGGCACGCACGCACATGCGCCCGGCGTGAGTTTTAAGCCACCGGGTCCGGGACTCAAACCACGGTCGGCTACATGGGAGTCCAGAGAAATAGCCATTATATTAACTGCTGGTGTCTGCCTGGGATGATTTTTCAAGCTGCTGGGTCCAGGACATGAACTGCAGTTGGCCGTGTGGGCTCCAACACCTTAACTACCACACCACCTTCTGGCCCCACATACAGGCTTTTTTTTTTAATTATAGTTTTAAGAATTTTGTTCTTGACCTGTGAAAAAAAGTAGGATAGTGAGTAGCCAATTGGTACAAATATGAAAGGCTATGGCATCTTCACCCAATTCTCAAATCATCAGTTCCTCATCCTTTCTTTTTAAACAATTTGCCAGAGGGTGCATGTACTCACCAGAAACAGACAGGGAGAGGGAGAAAGTGCCCTCCAATGGGGAACGGTCACTCCACAATCTCTCCTCCTCTGTTTCTTCATCCTCTCCAGACTGAACATGAACACACAGGGCTTACCAGATTTTTCAAGTCACTGGGGCTGGGATTCGAATTGCAGTTGACCATGTGGGATCTGGCTCACCTTAATTACCAGGCTATAGGGCCAGTCCTTCTATCTTTTTAAAAAGCAAAACAAAACAAAACAAAAAGACATTATTTTTTTTTCTTTCTCTTATGGGAGTGAGAGATAAAGAAAGACAAGCACCTTCAACAGATCTCATGCCACGATCTCTCCCGGCCTTCTCAGACAGGACCATGGACGTGCGCTGGCACGTAAGGGTGGGTCAGTCAGGGAACTGAGTCTACAATTCTCCATGTGGTTCTAGCATTGTTTGAGCAGTACAGTTATTTCACTGCTACTGAGCTAGCGACCTTGTCCCCCCCCCTTTCTTTTTGAGAGGTTTTTGCTATAGGGCGAGTGCGCTCGCCAGACAGACGGAGACAGAGAGATAGAAAGTGAGAAATCACCCCCTAGGGGGGATGGCCATGCCGCAGCCCCTTCTCCTCCATTCTCCTCTTGGGATCTTGGGCACGCACGCACACGCGCCCGGTGTGAGTTTCAAGCCACCGGGTCCGGGACATGAACCACAGTCGACTACGTGGTAGTCCAGTGACATAGCCATTACGCTAACTGCTGGTCCCGCCACCTTGTCCCTTTTAAGATGATAAATCAATCTATGACGATCAGAATTCTGCTTGTAACTTTTCCTCTCTCTTCTAAATCACATGAACTAGCTTTCTCTCTTCTGGAGTTGCAGAAGCAGTTATTATAACTGGTTATTAACACTTGGTATTTATTTATTTTAGCAAATTTAAAAAGCCGTTGTTATACCAGGATTATCCTAGTCAGCAGAGATGGGTCCCAGCTTGTGGTGATTTCAGAAAATGTCCAGGTCCCACCTGTACCCACTTTTCACAGCTCTCCTGAGGGGCCTCGGGCTGGTGTCCATCCCCAGAAGAGCAGTAGGGTGCAGAGACTGTGGTGTTGTTGGGAAGGCCCTATGCAGACTCGTATTCCTTTCCCTTGTAACTTCCAGCAGTTCATTTAGGGCTGGTCCTGCAGAATAAGATCGTCTCTCAGGACGATCCTCATGATCTATTTGTGGCTCAGTGTGGACGTGTGAGGCTCACTTTCAGCTGCAAGTGAGCAAGGGGGGTGCTGAAGGCACGGAACTGCATGGAAAGTCTGGCTGCATCGCTAGCAGCAGAGGCAGTCATGAGAAGTGAGAAGTGACACTTCCAAGAGTAGAAGGGTTTAGGAAGGAACAGCACGCTCCTGTCCTTTATCTTCTGACGAGCTATTTCTCTACTAGTGATTTGGACTAAAAATAACTGTTTTCCCATTACAAAGGCAGGGTGGGGGCACCTTCCTACATGTAAAATGGCAGGTGTTTGAAATACACCTGCATAGCACTAAACCTCGCAGAGAAGAGGGTACGTGGCCCACTCTTCCTCTAGCATCGTTTCTAGATACAATCATGGTAGAGTAGAGTTGTTATTGTCCCATGTTGGCAATTTGCAGCTTCTAGGACCTCAGCAATAGATTTCATTCCCCTACCCCCTTTCTTTTAGAGGGAGACTTTTGCTATAGGGTGTGTGTACTTACTTGAGAGACAGAAAGCAAGAAATCATCCCCCAGAAAGACAGCCACACTGCAGTTCCTTCTCCTTCATTCTCCTCTTGGGATTTTGGGCTCTCACGCACACGCGCCTGGCATGAGTTTTAAGCCGTCGGGTCCAGGACTCCAACTGGAGCCGACCATGTGGGAGTACAACACTATAACCATTATATCACCTGCTGGCCCAGGATTTTGCCCTTTTATGGACCCCTCCCCTCCCCCTTGCCTGCTGGGAATGATGATCATAGCTCGTATCCATACTCGTCCTCTGTGGCTCCATCATGATTCTGAGTATGACACGTGCTATAAATACCATGAAGCCGTGAGTGTCCAAGGACAGGGCTCCAGTAAATAAGGGGGCAGAAGAAGGAGTGGAAGAGCAGGGCAGGGCCATTCCCAGAAGGGATTTTATTCCCAGGAACATTGCCATAGCAAGGACTTTTGCAGCTGTGTACAAGATAAAGAGCCAATATCGGAGCAAAATAAATGCTTGTTGTCAAAACTGGAGCATCTTTGCTGTCAGAATACCTATGTATTAACCATGGTAACTTCATTCCTTCTCTTAATCCCTGGATGGGTTCTAGGAACTGAGGTGAGGCTGAGCCTACTATTGGCAGAGTGTTAGCTTCAAGGAGAGGCACGCTTCGAGAAATATGCAAAAGTCAGGAAAGAAGGGTAGGAAAAGTACTTAAATACTACAGGTCACTTTCCAGGGAATTAGATAACTGAGATCAAAGACTTAGTGCTGTTCCTAGTAAAATAACTTTTGCATGCCAGAACTGGGTAAAGAGAACAAGTAATCCAGCACATTTATATCTGAATGACAAGAGAAGGCAGGATAAGCAGGCTGTATTTTTTTTTTTTTTTCATTCTATTGCTTGCTAAATTTTAGAACTAAGTTTATAGAGCAATGAAATCAAGTCTACAGGTCAGGACAACTTGGCTACTTAAACTTAGACTCCCATGATCCCAAGCATTTGCTCTCACCTGCAAGCAGCACCCCACATTCTGAGGCTGCCATCCAGGCCCCCAGGTGGGTCTGGCTCAGCTCTCCAGTGTCCATGTCCTCGCACTGCTCTATGCAGCAACTGCTGGTCCTCTGGCTTGCCTGACATCAGCCTGACTCAAAGCTGGGGTTTTGTCTCTACAAAAGTATTTGAAGACAAGAGAAGGCAGGATAAGCAGGCTGTATTTTTTTTTTTTTTTTCATTCTATTGCTTGCTAAATTTTAGAACTAAGTTTATAGAGCAATGAAATCAAGTCTACAGGTCAGGACAACTTGGCTACTTAAACTTAGACTCCCATGATCCCAAGCATTTGCTCTCACCTGCAAGCAGCACCCCACATTCTGAGGCTGCCATCCAGGCCCCCAGGTGGGTCTGGCTCAGCTCTCCAGTGTCCATGTCCTCGCACTGCTCTATGCAGCAACTGCTGGTCCTCTGGCTTGCCTGACATCAGCCTGACTCAAAGCTGGGGTTTTGTCTCTACAAAAGTATAGTAGTACGAAAGGGATCAAATGTGCAAATCTAAAGGTAAAAGATAAGGGCTACACTATTTTAGAATAGAAAGAGAAATAGAAACTTAACAAAGCTGTGGGGCAACCAAAAAAACCAGGATTGTATAGAGCTTAACTTTAGGCTTTGAGGAGTTTTCCCAGACTTCTTTTCATAGTCCCTTGGAGGGATTGCAGTTTGCCAAGTCCTTTTTTCATTCAGTCAAATGGAAGTAGGAGGAAATGTGAGAACCCTAGCTGAGTCCCTGAAGTCACTGCCGCTATCAAATGGCCTTGGCAGCTCAGATCAGCAGGCATTCTGAGAACGTCAGCAGCGACCCCTCTGTCCTAGGGACATCACTCTCCTGATTCAACTGCCTTTGGACTAATGGGGCCACCTAGCCTGGTCATTAAGATCCTCCGAGAACTCTTTCTCTAATCCCCTTCACGCAGCATGTACTTCAGAGAAACTCGTTGTTTTCTACACTTGCCATGAGTCTTTCCTATTTTCTAATTTTTCTCAAAGTTCACTTTCCATTTAATAAGATTTTACCAAACAAATATAACTGTTCTTCGATGCCAGGTAAAAACGGCATCTCTTTTAGATGGCCTTCTTCCTGTAATCCGATTACACCTATGTGACTTCTATTGTATCTCATGTGTCGTCTTTCTCTGTGACATTGCACATTCATTCGGACTCAGAGAGCACAGCTTATTAATATTTTCAGCAGAGTGCACGGCAGAGATGAACTAATTGTATTCCTCAGTTCACATCATTCGATCGTTAGTTGTAGCCAAACCTTAGTTTTTCTCATCTCCTCCTCCATTCCTAGTCCCCTTCCCATTCCCCTCTCCATCCACAGACAACTGCTCTGAGTTTGACGCATAACACAATGTGTATGTGCTCCCACAAAACAAAGTGTTCTACTATGCTTTAGCAGATTTTCTTCTACTTCTTCTTCTTCCTTTTTTTTTTTTTTTTTTTAACTCAGCACTATTTTTCATTTGTTTGCTTTTTGCCAGAGGGCGCATGTGCTTGCTAGAGAAAGGCAGGGTGAAAGAGATAAGAGGGAGAAAGCACCCCTTCATAGAGTGTGGACACACTGATATCCCCCTCCTCCACCTCTGTATTCCACCTGGACCCTGGGCACCCTGTATGCACCCCAAGCTGCTAGGGCTGGAACTAGAACCATGGTCAGCCATGTGGGATCCAACCCCCAGCCCACAGGGCCAGCCCTCAGCACTGTTTGTAAAAGACTTATTCGGGGACCAGCAGATGGCGAAATGGTTACGTCGCTGGATTCCCACAGTCGACTGTGATTCAAGTCCCAGACCCAGTGGCTTAAAACTCAGCCATTTACATGTGCGTGTGTGCCCAAAATCCTGAGAGGAGAATGAAGGAGAAGAATTAGGGTGTGGCCATCCCCCCTGGGGGGTGATTTCTCACTTTCTGTCTCTGTTTCTCTAGCCAAGCACACGTGCTTAATAGCAAAATTCTCTCTCTCTCTCTCTCTCTCTCTCACACACACACACACACACACACAGAAAGAAAAAAGCAACTTACTCATAATACTTTGTGACATCTGGTTTGTACATTTAGCTGCCACAGAGTACCTATGTTACGTGCCCTCCACGTTTATTTCACCCACTGCTCCCATAAAGAGCACCAAGGTTTCCTAATGCCCTGTGGCCACAGGCAGTGCCTCACAACTCCCAAATGAATGACTCCTGTGTGTGAAAACTTCTATTGGTATGTCCCCAGGTAAGGCCTGGCTGGTTTATAAGGAGTGTGCATGTTTAAACTGGCCAAGTACTGCTTTTAGCTGTACTAACTTATTCTCACTAGCAGTGCATGCAGGTTAGTTTTCTTATACCCTTACAAATACTGGGCTTTATCTGATTTTGTTTTTTAAATTATCTAATTTTGTTTATTATTACTATTATTATTTTTTAAATTTGCAATAGGGCACATGTGCTCACCAGAGAGAGACAAAGAGAGAGGGAAAGTGAGAAGGCAAGCCACCAGGTTTGGGACTCAAACCACAGTCAGCCATGTGCGAGTTGAACACTTAAGCATTGCACCACCTGCTGGCTCCCATCTGATTTTTAATACCTTCTTTTTCATCTATTGGATAGCTATTAACAGATGATATTTGTTTACATTTTTCTTATCTAGTTTTTTTTTTTTTGAGAAGTTTTTGCTATAGGGTGCATGCACTCGCCAGACAGAGAGAGACAGAGAGACAGAAAGTGAGAAATCACCCCCCGGGGGGATGGCCACGCTGCAATCCCTTCTCCTCCATTCTCCTCTTGGGATCTTGGGCATGCACGTACACGCACCTGGTGTGAGTTTAAGTCACCGGGTTCGGGACTCCAACCGTGGTCGACTACATGGGAGTCCAGCGACATAACCATTACACTAACTGCTGGTCTCTCTTATCTAGTTTTTAATTTGTTCGCATGTTCTGTATATATCCTTTGGCTATTCAGGTTTCCACTTATATAAATTGCTCACATATATTTCCTGTCCATTTCAATTCATTTTCTTGACATTTTATTATTGATTGGCTTGCATACATTTCTTTCTTTTAATTAAGTCTTTGTTACCAGCATACATTTATTCTATGAGTATGCTGTATCGTATTAAGCACATTGGCTTTTTGTTTTTAATTTTTCCAGAGGGCATGTGCACTAGCTGGAGAGAGACAGAAACAAAGTGAGAGAGAGAGAGGGAACGTGAGAAAGAAGGCACCCCAGCCGGGAATGGCATGCTGTAATCTGTTCTCCATTTGTCTCTCCTTTTGTAATTTTGGGCATGCATGCAGATGTGTCCAGTGTGCATGGTCCAGACCTGGGACTCTAAGCTTGCAGTCAGTCTTGCATTCAGCTGCCTTAACCACCATGCCATGGGCTGACACAGCACATTGGTTTTAATTTGGTCATGGAGTCTTTCACTGGACAATTTTGATGCGAGCACATAATAAATTCTTCACTTTCTTATTTGTGCTTTTTTTCATCTTGCGTAAGAAAGTCTTCCCCATACCACAATCATAAAGTTAGTCTGTATTTTTGTCTTTAACTTCATAGTTTTACCATTCATATTTAGGTCTTGTGTGTATGTCTACATGTGTATGTATGTCTGTGTATTTTATTCTCTTCTTATTGGAGTTCTTCCAAAAGTTTATTTATGAATTTATTACACTGTGGCAAATTACAGGTAACATAAACTTTACCATTTTAGCCCTATTTTTAATTTCTAGTTGTGGTAATATACATACAACATAAAATTGACCATCTTAACTATTCTTAAGTATACAGTTCAGTACTGTTAAATACATATATACTTGCTGTTGTAAAACTACAACCACTTTTCTTATTTCTTTTTTTGGGAGAGTTTTTTTTTTTTTTTTAATTATTGGGCACCTGTACTTGCCAGAAAGACAGAGAGAGACAGAGAGACAGAAAGCGAGAAATCACTGCCCGGGGGGATGGCCCACACTGCAATTCCTTCTCCTGCACGCACGCACACATGTCCGGCCTGAGTTTAAACCACCGAGTCCGGGACTCAAACCGCAGTCAACTATATGGGAGTCCAGTGACATAGCCAATACACTAACTGCTGGTCCCTATGACCACTTTTCATCCCCCAAACTTTTTCATCTTCCCCAACCAAAACTCCAAATCCATTAAACAATGCTTCCCACCCCTCTTTCTCTCTCCAGCCCCTGGAAATCACCTTTTTTTCTGTCTCTAAGAATTTGTCAACTCATATAAATGGAATACGGTATTTGTCCTTTTATGATTGACTTATTTCTCTTGCATAATACCTTCACCTCCATTTTGTAGCATGTATCAGAATTCCATTCTTTTTTAAAAGTTGTATAATATTCCATTTTCTGTAGATACCACTTTTTATTAATTATTCATCCATGATGGACACTTGGATTGTTTCTACCATTTGGATATAGTGAATAATACTGCTATGAATAGTAACACTGTTTTATGTCTGTCTTTATGCCAGTGTTACTCTGGTTTGATTACTGTAGCTTTGCAGTAAATTTTGAGATAAGGAAGTGACTGATCTTTGACTTTGATGTTTTACAAGATTGCTTTGGCTATATGAAGTCCCTTGAGATTCAATATAAATTTTAGAATGGATTTTTCCATTTCTGCAAAACATTGGAATATTGGGACCAGCAGTTAGTGTAATGGCTATGTCACTGGAATCCCATGTAGTCGACCGTGGTTTGAGTTCTGGACCTGGTGGCTTAAACTCATGCCGGGCACATGTGCGTGTGTGCCCAGGATCCTGAGAGGAGAATGGAGGAGAAGGGATTGTGGCGTGACCATCCCCCTGGGGGTGATTTCTCGCTTTCTGTCTCTCTGCCTCTCTCTGTCTGTCTGGCGAGTGCATGCACCCTATAGCAAAAAACCTCTTTAAAAAAAATTGGAATATTAAGAGGAATTACACTGAATCTACGGAGTGCTTTGGTACTACTGACAACTTAATATCTTTCAGTTCATGAACATAGATTTTTTTGTGTCTTATTTATTCCATTCATTTGTGTCTTCTTTGATATCTTTGTAAACTATGTTGCAGTTTTCAGTATACAAGTTTTTTTAACCTCAATTATATTAATTTATATATTCTACTTTTACCTTTTTAGTGAGGATTAATTAACTAATTTATTTTGCATGTTGATTTTGTGATTTTGCAACTTTTATGAATTGGTTTACGGATTCTAGCAGTTTGTTTTGTTATGGAATCGTCAGGGTTTTCTGCACATAAAATGATGTCATCTGTGAACAGACATAACTTTACATCTTCCTTTCTAATTTGGGCACCTTTTACTTCTTTTTCTTGACTAATTGCTCTGGATATGAATTCCAGTACTGTGTGGAATAGAAGCTGCAAAATCTGGTCTGCTTGCCTTGTTCCTGATCTTAGAGAAAAATCCTTCCGTCTTTCACCATTGAGTATGGCATTTGAACTGTGGGCTGTTCAGATATGTCTTTTAGTATGTTGAGATAATTTTCTTCTAGCCCTAGTTTTTTGAGTGTTTTTATTATGGAGGGATGCTAAATCGTGTCAAGTGCCTTTTTTGCATTTTGGGGATGGCATATCTTTTTATTTCCTTCATTCCTTAATGTGGTATATTACATTGCTTTATTTTTGTATATGGAACCACCTTTGCATTCCAAAAATGAACGCTACTCCCGCATGGTATATAACCCTTTTAATATACTGTCAGAGCGGCCAGCAGATGGTGTAGTGATCTTGTTGCTGAACTCCCCTGTGGCTGACTGCAGTTCGAGTCCTGGACCCAGTGACTTCAAAATCATTCTAGGAGCGTGTATGTGAATGCCCATGATACTGGGAGGAGAATGGAGAAGAGATTGTGGCATGGCCATCCCCCCGGGGGGTGATTTCTCACTTTCCTTCTCACTGTCTCTGTCTCTCTATCTGGCTAGCACACACACCCTAAGGCAAAAACCTCTTACCAAAATAATAAAAACATGCTGTTGAATTTAGTTTGTTAATATTTTGTTGAAATAATACTATGTTTGCATCAATAATCATAAGAGAAATTGGTTGGTGTTTTCCTTTTCTTGAAATGTCTTTGGTTATGGTATCAGGTGATACTGGTCATGTAGTATGAGTTAGGAAGTGTTTACTCCTCTTCAACTTTATGGAAGAGTTTGAAGATTAGTCTTAATTCTTTGAATGACAAGTAGAATGCTCAGGTGAAGCGATGTAGTCCTGAGTTTTTGCTGGGAGGTTTTCGATTACTGATTTAATCACCTTACTAATTATAGGTCTACTTAGATGTTCTATTTCCTTATTTCAACCTTGATAAAGTAGTTTCTAGGAACCTATCCATTTTATCTATGTTATCCATTTGTTGGTGTACAACTGTTGTTACTACTTTCTTATAATCCTTTTTAGTTCTGAAAAATAAGAAGTAATGTTCTCTCTTTCATAGCATTTCTCATTTTAGCTGAGTCTTTTCTCTCTCTCTTTTTTTCTCCCCCTTAGGTCTTTGCCATAGGGCACATGTACTCACTGGTGAAAGACAGAGAAAAAGAAAGTGAGAAATTACATTTTAGAGGGACCACCCCACAATCCCTTTGGAGGGAACGACCACACCACAATCACAATTTCCATTCTCCTCTCAGGATTTGGGGCATGATTTTCAAGCCGCTGTGTCTGGGACTGAACCAGTGGTCTGCCATGTGGAAATCCAACACCTTAACCACCACTCCACCTGCTGGTCTCTCTTTTGTTTTAATTAATCAATCTCACTAAAGGTTTGTCAATTTTCTTGATCTTTAAAAAAAAAACACAATGATTCATTTTGTTGATTTTCTCTATTGTTTTTCAATTCTCTTATTTATCTCAACTCTAATCTTTATTTTCTTCCTTTTATTACTTTTGAGTTTAGTTTATTCTTCTTTTTCTATTTCTGTAAGGTAGAAAGGTCGTTCACTTTAGACCTTTCTTTTTCTTCTTTTTCATGTAAGCATTTATTGTTGAAGTTTTCACACTTAGCACTACTTTCACTATATCCCATAAGTTTTAGTATATTATATTTTCATTTGTTCCAAGATATTTTCTAATTTCCCTTGTGATGTATTATCTGATCTGATAGATGTTTTGGAATGTGTTAATTTCCACACATTTGTGAGTTTTCCATTTTTAATTATGCTATTGTGTTGTAGTTTTATTCTATTGTGATTTAAGATTATAGTATTTCAATCTTTTAAAATTTATTAAGGCTTGTTTTGTGGCCTAAAAACATGGTCTATTTTGGAGAATGTCCCATGTGCATTCAACAAAAATATGTATTTGTTGCGTTGGGTGTATTGTTTTATATACGTCTGGCAGGTCTAATTCAGCCACAGTGTTGTTCGAATCTTCTCTTTCCTTATCGATTCTCTGTCCACTTGCTCTAGCCATTAATGAAAGCAAAGTATTAAAGCTTTCACTATTATTGTAGCCAAGAGCTTATGTGGCTGAGATTATTTTTATTGCACTCTCATATTTAAATAACTATCCAGATAAATGCAAAACTCCCGCTTCAAAAATTTTTCTGTCCTTCAATACTAAAAAAATATAACTGAGTTGTCTTCTTGGCGGAAGTGTTTGATGTCTCCAAAATGAGTATATTACCTGTTCACTTATGAGTAACATTCTGTTTGTTTCTAAAGCTTTAAAAAATTTATCTATTAGGATCTTAAATTTTATTATAATAGGTTTACACATGAACATCAGTTCAATAGCTACCTGCATTGCTTAACTGTGTAAGAGTCGATATAATCTCCACGTTAGCCAGTATTCTTTTGGAGAGGTTTTTCGATGTAGGGGTTTATGAAAGCGAGGGCTATGTCTTTCTGGTTTATAACTGTATCTTAAGCGCCTAGAAAGGCTCCCAGTACACGGTAGGTGTGCTAAGTAAATATCTGTTGAGTGACCAAATGATCAAATTGAATGGACACTCACGTTGGCTGACAACTTTTCTAAAATTCTCTGAAGTTTATTATTTTATAACTTATCTCAACAATTAGCGAATATTTATAGCAGAAAAGAAAGATACGTTTAATAAAATTCAACATTCTATTAAATGTTCTAGGGGTTATATGAAATATAAGAAAATACAATCAGAAAAAAGAACCATGCAAGACCAGCAAGGCAGTGTAATCTGGACTTGACTCCCACAGGGCTGATGGAGGTTCGAGTTTCGGACCCAGCAGCTTGAAACTCATGCCAGATGCATGTGCATGCATGCCTAAAATTCAAGAGGGGATTGGAGAAGAAGGGATTGCAGTGTGGCCATCCCCTGTGAGGGGGTGATATCTTGCTTTCTGTCTCTCTGTGTCTTTCCTATAGCAAAAATCTCTATTTTTTTTTTTTTTGAGAGGTTTTTCACTATAGGGCACATGCACTCGCCAGACAGACAGAGAGACAGAAAGCGAGAAGTCACCCCCCAAAGGGGATGGCCACGCCACAATCCCTTCTCCTCCATTCTCCTCTCGGGATCTTGGGCATGCATGCACATGCGCCCGGCGTGGGTTTTAAGCCACCGGGTCCAGGACGCGAACCACGGTTGACTACGTGGGAGTCCAGCGACATAGCCATTACGCTAACTGCTGGTTCCCAAAAATCTCTATTTTTTTAAAAAGGAAAGAGAACCATGCACATTATCATTGGCTTATTCCCCCTTACTTAGAACCTAGATACTAGCTAGCTCCAGTTCAAAATGGAGGTCTTTGTACATGTCATTGTTTAACTGTCACACTCTACTTGGTCTACAGATCGTTCTCCCCTGTAAGCTGACTAACCTTACTAACCTGTGACCAGCCTGGAGGGACCACAAAATTTTGAAGGAATAGTGTAGATGACAAAAACTTTTGTACTGTATTTCTTAGACGTGTGATATATACCACCATCTGTTCCATAATGAAACAATTATTTTCTAATTAATTTAACTGTATATACCACACTGCCACCACTGTCTTATCTGCTTGTCTTAACTATCTTCACAGAATTAATATCTACCTGTAACAATCATGCTTTGTGTGGTGCCACAGACTTAGCAATGGATGATCTTTCTTGATAAGTAATAAAGATCTTGATAGAAAAAGAAAAGAGATAAGAGAGAAAAGATTCACAGTTCTGAATATAGAAGGCTTAAGGATAATTCATAGCCATACGAAGAATTACTGGGACAACACTGGTAAATGCAAAAGGACATTAAGGAGAAGCTTTGGATGGTGAAATTCTTGCAGACTTTCAGATATTGAGAACTTATTTGTAAAACTGAGCTATATAAATAATTAACAGTAAGAAAAATAAAACCCATGTTTTTCTACAGAAATTGAATGAATTATCGAAATTTGAGAAGGTGTTAACAGTCCTGAAAATATGAATTCTTTGGGTTTTGCATTTCCACTGTGCAAAAGTGGTGTGGGATATTTCAGCCAGTCTGTCAAATAATATATGCATAAATTGGAGAGAGCAGTTCCCCTGAAAGAGTTGCTTTATATTAAAAAAAATAAGATCCAGTTTAAAAATAAACTCACTTACCCTTTTACATGCTTTTCATATTTCCCTGTCTTAATTAATTCCTCAAGTTCATTTCTTTCCAACCAAACACTGTCAATTCCTAGGTCATGCCATCTTATTCAAATATAGTGATGTATTTAGGGCAATGTGATAAAAATGATCTTTATGAAGGAAGCATAATATAATTGCATTCTAGAATGAACTATTCGAGTTCACTTCCTATTAAAACCATGGAATTCCCTTGTACCCTTTTTTCATGGTACCTAAGGTGTCGTTTGCTTTGGGAACATTTTTGAAAAGTAAAACTGTGACAACCATCGTTACAGAGTATATAGACACACTGTAAAATGTGAAGTTAGGCCCAGCCACGACAGCACGGTCTGGTAGGGTGCTGCTGCTGCTGCGGTGTGATCCTGGTGCTGCATGGGAGGTCTGAGTACAGATGACCTTGGCTGGCTGGAGGCCGGGGAGAGAGCTGCAGTATGGGAAGAGCTGGTTAAAGGGTACCCACCCCTCTCAAATAAAACAGAAGAAAATAAAATTTGAACTAAAAATAATTAAAGCATGCCAACACAGCTTATCTTTTGAGGTTTGCCTTGCTTAAACTTTAATTAAAATTCATGGAAAGTTGCCAAAGATGAGGTGATGTGACCTAAAATGTCTCAGGGAAAAGTTCTCTTCAATGGAAATCACATAGAAGGTTAGATTTAAAATGGCCCATGTGATCTAAAGTTTACATAATCTGAAGACCATTCATTAAGGGGGCCCATGGTCAGAAGAGAAAAAAATTTCATCCTACCATTTTTAATATGATTCAGATAGTATGGAATGTTTCTGTTCTGCTCATTATATGCTGGTAAAATATTGTAAATGTATAATTTTTTGAATTATCTTGATGTTATTCAAATGTAATTCCCATTACCTTAACTAGAACTTTTCTTGGGGAAAATACTCTATTATAAATATGTAATAAATTTTGGGAGCTTACTTAATTCCTTGGAAACAAAAATCTTCATTAGTGTTTTCCTAAGGGGCAAAAGTCTTTCTATGAAACTTATTTCAGCTAATTTTCTATGCTACAATACTTTTTTTTTATTATCAACATAGCACTTTATTACATACACTTCATTGCTACAGATCTTTCATTCAGAAAATAGAAATAACCTTTCATTAAGTTGTAATTCCCTTCCCTTACCCCAGTACAGAGACAATTTAAGAAATGTTTACATTTTTATAATTTATTATGAAATTGGGTTTTCATTAATACATTGGAATTTAATTGTTAATTAGGTCCCAAACAGTGGCGTACAATGCATGACTTTTGAAAATAAAATGACATAGTTTAACAAAACCTATTTTGCATATTAAAAATTATTCATGTATCTTTTTATCAAACTGAATAATTTGGTTTTTTTGGAGAGGTTTTTGCTATAGGGCGTGTGGGCATGCAGAGACGCAGAGAGACAGAAAGTGAGAAATCACTCCCCAGGGGGGATGGCCATGCCACAATCCTTTCTCTTCTATTCTCCTCTTGGAATCTTGGGCACATACACATATGCACCCGGCGTGAGTTTAAGCCACCGGGTCTGGGACTCGAACCATGGTCCGCTACATGGGAGTCCAGCAACATAGCCTTTACACTAACTGCTGGTCCCCAAATTGAGTAATTTTCTATGTTAAGTAAAAATACTGTCAATTATTCCACTGCTGAGATAATGGGTTATCATCTAGAGTTTAATTTCTGCAACTACTAATCTTACAAATTCAAAATTGCTACTAAAATTCGTATTGTAAAAGTTGCAATGGTGGGAATGCTATTTTAAAGTATGATGACCAACATCGAATGATGAGAAGAATGTATACAAAGACCATATAAAAATATTTATGGCTACATAAATATGAAAAATAGCTTTATTAGTTTGTGTCTCCAAATGCTTTCTACATTCCTGTAATGTTTTATAAAATTTCAAGAGAACGTGTAAATAACAAAATACACATAAATATTATGTTGAATAAACAGTTGGAACTAGAGCTTATTATAATCTATTTGGATTATAAGGCAAACAATTTATTCAAAACATCCATTTTCTAGATGTGAAGATAGGTTTCTTTCTTTTAAAGGTGGATATAATGATTTTCACATCAACGTTCTATTACGTCGAAATAACAAAGTATTAACATTTCACGTAAGATAATTTGGCATCGTAAGCTTTAAAAGAAATACAATAAATATTTTTAAACAAATTAAACTATCCTCATGCCAAATAGTCTTCTTACTATATGAATGCCAAAATTTCAAATGTAGAACAAATCGTCAGAAGATGTGGAATATGAAACACTGAGTTGAATGTAAATATCATCAATATCTCCATCATCCTCTCCAATATCGTCAAACTGGATTTCATCATCGTCCTCAGGACCAAATGTATCTGTTTCATTGACCTTAGCACATTCTGGAAGCTCACCATAGGCCTTCAGACTTCTGGCCTCATCTGCATTGTACTTGAAAATTACATCTGCTTTGTTATCCTGATATTCTCGCTGACCAACAATATCATGTCCGAAGTATTTATTCAAACCTTTTTTCTCAGTTTTCCTCTGATATGACCAAGCCTCTACACCATCAAAACCCACTGCCTCTAATCGCCCATTTCCCAACATCTTGATTACCTGAGCATGCTCTTGTCCATCTTCTTTAAACACCAACTCTCTTTTTTCAGATTCATTCTCATTCTTACCCCTGTGCCTGTTTTTACCTCCTCTACCTTTGTTCTTGGGCATGGCGGCGACAGTGACCTCTCAGAGCCTTCTATTTCTTCAGGTGGAGGCGGCTGATGGCTTTCTGGTGGCAGAACATAGATGTATTACGTTGCATACACACAACGGTTTTTCTACTAAGCAGTGTGGTAGTAAACATGCCCGCTCTTCGGAATACAGTGAAACACGTCGCAGCGGCTTGCATAGCTTTTCGCCACCCTCTATGCTACAATACTTTTGAATGTATATGAAGGGAGATTAAAAATTATGTCCAAATATTATTTGTCAATATTTTACCTGAAATTTTATTCCATTTTCAATTGAGCTTTCAAAAGTTAATTTTGGCATTTTAAAAATGTCATTGTAGTCATGTTGCCTGTACTTGTATTTATTCAAAGCAATATTAACCCATTAAGCTATACTTACATTCTAAACATCTAGCTCTAGTTCTTTAATGCAGATTTAAAGTTGAGTAGCATGTTCTTATGTGCATATGCTAGTGTTTGAGGCTGATTGTTTTCATAAGCTACTCACATGTAATATAGACCTCTAAGAAATGTTTCATGTTTATAATATTTTCATTTAGTTGTCATTGTTGCATTTTTAAAAATGTTCTTTATTTCTAAATTTAAGACTTGCTAGGGCCAGTGGTGGCATGGTGGTTAAGGCAGTTAGATCTCACCTCACCAACTGCATGGTTGAATCATGGCCCAAGACCTAAGCGACAGACTGGAAGCATGTGTGTGCATGCCCAAAATTTTGCAAGGAGAATGGAGAAGGGATTGCAGCATAGCTGTCTTTCATGTGAGATATTTTCTCCCTTTCTCTCTCTTTCTCTCTCTCTGGCAATGTGCAGGTGTCCTCTAGTAAGACAAACAAACAAGCAAACAAAAACAAGACAAAGCTTTCCAAAATTTTTGCATTTTACATTTAGTTTTGAATTTACTTTCAATTTAACTTTGTGTGTAGAGTTAGACATAAATTCAACTTCATATTCCTCTCCTGTGCAAAATCAATTATTCCAAAATCAACTATTCATTAAACAGTGCCTCCTTTCCTTTTTGAAATCTTATCAAAATTGTTGTGATCATTATTGACACTTCACACTTTCATATAAATTTTTCAATCCACTTATCAAGGTCCAGGAGAAAAATCCTGCCAGTAATTGGACAAAGACTTGCACTATTAATTCATTTGGTGAAAATTGACATCATTATCATACTGTGTCTTCATTTCATGAACATGGTATTTCCCTTCTTTGTAGGTTTCCAGCATCGTTTTATTATCTATATTAATATCTTGTACTTTGAATAATTATTAGATATTTGTACATATTTTTAGTTGCTATTAAAGTAGCTCTTTAAAATCATATTTTCTAATTTCTGTTGCTAGTGTATAAGAATAGAGTTGATTCATATAAATTGCCCTTGTATCACAAACCTTGTCTAATTCTCTTATTCTAAAAAATTATCTTCATATTTTCCTGCTTTTTAGGTGACTGATCACACTGTAATAGCAGGTTTGATTTTTCCTTTTCAAAATCCATTTTTTTCCTTTCCAAAATGCTATAGTCATCAGAGTCATGATGTATTTTTCTCTGTTTTCCTATGCAAAAATGTGTCATGACTTTCCTGATGACCCAAAATATATAGCATTCTTTTATTACTGAAATGGTCAGGTCCAATGCTGAATAGAAGTAATAATAAATAACATTATGGTAGTCATAGTTTTAAAAAGAGCGTGCCTGACAAATCAGAATTAAGTATGAAGCTTGCTGTAGGTTTGAAATAGGTTAAGAAAGTTTCCTTTTGGGGCCAGCAAGTGGCATGGGGGTCAAGACACTGGACTTCCGCATGGCCAACCGTGGTTTCAGTCTTGAACTTGGTGGCTTGAAAAGAATGTTGAGTGCCAGCAGATGGCCTAAAGGTCACGTCACTGGACTCCCACGTAACTAATCACAGTTCAAGTTCTGGACCTGGTGACTTGAAACTCACACTGGGCACATGTGTGTGCATGTCCAAAAACATCCTGAGAAGAGAATAGAGGAAAAAGGATTGTGGTGTGGCATTCCCCTGGGGGGGATTTCTCATTTTCCCCCCCTCTGTCTCTCTTTGGTGAGCACATGCACCCTATGGTAAAAACTTATTAAAAAAAAAAGTAAGTCCCTTTTAATTGTTATATTGTTAATATTTGGTTGAATTTTATATAATTTTTCCAGTTATTGAAATTATCTCAACTTTTTTCTCCTTTATCTGTTAATACATTTAACTGTAGTATAAATTTTCCATTTTTTTTAATTGCCAGAGGGCAAGTACACTTGCTAGACAGAGAGAGGGAGGGGAGAAAGCACTCCCAAGGGGTTGTGGTCACAGTGCAATCCCTCCTCCCTCCATATCTTCATCCTGTAGTGACTTAGGGCATACACCCACATGTGTCTTCAGTGCGACCAGGGCCAGGATTCCAATAACGGTGGGTCATGATTTGTTCTCTTTCGTTTTTTTTAGAGAGATTTTTGCTAAAGGGTGTGTATACTCATGAGAAAGAGAGAGAGAGACAGAAAGTGAGAAATGGGGGATGGCCAGGCCACAATCCTTTCTCCTCCATTCTCCTCTTGGGATTTTGAGCACACATGCACATATGCCTGGCATGAGTTTGAAGCCACTGGGTCCAGGACTCAAATCATGATCAGCCATGTAGGAGTCCAGTGACATAACCATTATGCCATCTGCAGGTTCCTGGGATTGGTTCTCTTAACCACTAGGCTTCAGGACCAGTCCTGAGTTTTCCAATTTTAAACAATATTTGCATCACCGAGATAAACTTAACTTGGTCATAATGTATCATCATTATCATTATTCAAAATTAGGTTCCAATGAATACTACTTTCTTTAGAATTTTTGCCTACTATCAATAATTATTGAACTGGCTTGTAATTTCATGTCATACTGTCCTTATTAGATTTTGCTATCAAGATTTAACCAAGTTTAGAAAATAAGTTGGGGAGTATTCCTTTTCTTGTGTTCTTTAGAAAAGTTTATGTAATTTGTACTTTTTAAGAAACAAAACAATTATTTATTTATTTTTGTTATTTTTTAATTTGACCAGATGAAGAGACAGAGAGAAAGGGGAAGTGAGAAAGCAAGCCACCTGGTCGGGGACTCAAACTGCAGTCACTCATGTGGAAGTCCAGTGCCCTAACCACGGTACCACCTATTAGCCCCAATTTGTACTTAACTTTTCCCTTAATTTTTGGCAGAACTTATCTGTCCAGCCACCTGGATCTTTTTCTTTTTTTTTCTTGGAGAGACATTTTCAACTACCAACTTAAGTTTCTTTACATATTTAAGAAGACAACTTTGGAATTTCATTTTGTGTAAAGTGTTAGAAATTTCACCTCATATAACTCTCCTGTACAAAATCAATTATTCCAGCTACTAGTGAAGTTGTTAAAATTCCTATAATGTTTGAAGACATTGCCTTTAAATTCTACAATTTTCATATGTTTTGACATTGGTTTTTTTTTTTTTTTTGGAGAGGTTTTTGCTATAGGGCACATGCGCTTGCCAGACAGACAGAGAGAAACAGAGAGACAGAAAGCGAGAAATCACCCCCCAGCGGGGATGGCCACGCCATAATCCATTCTCCATTCTCCTCTCGGGATCTTGGGCACGCACACATATGCACCCGGCGTGAGTTTAAGCCACTGGGTCCGGGACATGAACTGCAGTCGACTACGTGGGAGTCCAGCGACATAGCCATTACGCTAACTGCTGGTCCCTGTTTTGACATTGTTAAAGTGCTGCATACCACACGAGCAACTGTGGTTAGAGTCCTGAACCTGGTGGCTTGAAAATCATGCCCAGTACACGTGTGTGCATGTCTAAAATCCTGAGAGGAAAATGGAAGAGAAAGGATTCTAGTGTGGCCATCCCCCAGGGGGTGATTTCTCTCTCTCTCTCTCTCTCTGGTGAGTGCACACACCCATGGTACAATCCCTTCTACTCTTGGGATTTTGGGCATGAATGGGCACCTGGAGTGATTTTCAAGCCACTGAGTCCAGGATGTGAACGGTGGTCAGCCCCGTGGGAGTCCAGTGCTTTAACCACACCACCTCTGGCTCCAGCTGTTGTTTTATAGTCAATGATTGTTTATTAATTTTGTCAGACTGATCATTCCTTCTAAATTTCCAGCCTTCTGGGTTTAAAATCCTTACTAAGTTCCTGCAGCGAGAGTTCACTGATGTTATGCTTTGATTTTTTACGTAAATGTTGTTTTGCCCTCATTAAAGTTTTGCAGGCTTTAAAATTCTAGGTTGGCAGTTTATTTTTTCTTTGTGCTTTGAAGAGAGTATTCAATTGTCCTAAGGCTGCATTGTTATTATTGAGAAGTCTGCAGCTGGTAAATTCTCATTCTATTGTAGATAGGTAATCTGTCCTTCCTAATAGCCCTTTTCAAGATTTTTTTTGTTACATTTTTCCATAATTTTACTTCAGTGTGTCTAACTAATGATATATTTTACTCATACTTCATTCAATTCATCATGCTTTTTGTATTTAAAGTCAGCAATTATTTCTATTGTTTATTTCCATGTTCTCTCTGCAGTCTCTCTTCAGATGTTTTTATAATATTTGAAATAACATAGTTATTAATTCTAGAAACCCAATTAGATGCATTTTAGACTTTTGCTTTCTTGCTTCCATTTCTCTTTATGGTTCTTTTGTACTTGACCTTTTGACCCTGCATTTATAGTCATTTCAATACATCTTTCAGTTTATGAATTATCTATCTATTAAGGAGTACTTAATTTGTTCTTTAACTTACCACTGAGGTTTTGTTTTTTTTTTCTTTTTTTTGGAGAGGTTTTTGCTATAGGGCATGTGCGCTTGCCAGAAAGATTGAGAGGGATAGAGAGACAGAAAGTGAGAAATCAACCCCCAGGGGGGATGGTCACACCACAATCTTTTCTCCTCCATTCTCCTTTGGGGATCTTGGGCAAGCACGCACATGAACCCGACGTGAGTTTAAGCCACTGGGTCCGGGACTCGAACCATGGTTGGCTACATGGGAGTTCAATGACATAGCCGTTACATTAACTGCTGGTCCTACTACTCAGTTTTAAATTTAAATCATTAAAATTTTCATTTCCATAAATTCTGGCTCTTACAACAAATCAGTTGGGTGTTTTTGACAATGCCTTTTGTTTCCGTTTTCTTGTTTCTCCATTCAGTTTTCTTTTTAAAAAAACTGAATATTTTAACTATATTGAAAAAAAAACTTCATATCTATATTATTTCTATTAACTGAAACTACTAGTGCTCTATTTCTTTGACTGGATCCTGTTCACAATGGTTTAATTTTGTGTATGTTCTACAGCTTCAGGATTGTGAACTGTTTGATAAGGCTTCCTGAAAATTCCAAGGAGTCTCTAACATGTTTCCCCCCTAGGAAGGATGCACTTGTCTCTTTTTAGCAAGCTGCATGTAATGACCGGCACGACATCATGCTAGTATCTTGGCTTGGGGCTCCTTAGTAGTTGTAGAGGGAAAAAACAAGTGCAAGCTTGATCGAAATTTCCATTTGCCATTTTGACTTTAGCAGCAACATGAAGGGTTTAAATAAAAGATACTGGATTGTCGGAAATGTCATGATGCAGTTTTGTCATAGAAAAACAGAAAAAATGTCATGACTTTTCCAACAACCCAATATATTTCATCATTCTAAGCTGCATATTTTTCCAGATTTTGAGAAATAATCAAGAGTTACAACTATTCATATAATCAGCAATTTCTTTAAAGCCATACATTAAATATGTCTTACAATTCATAGTTCTTTATGTTCCAATCAAGTCCACAATTGTAAACTAAGTAATAATGTATTGCTATTAGTCCAAATAAGACTGAAGCAATGGGTATGCAGCTGCGACTGTCAAACGGATGCCTTTTGTTGATGACACAGTAACCAACACATACATACTGTCCTTTACTCCGCCCAGGTATAGCTTCAGGAGTCTTCCTTATTTTCTAATAATCACCTTTTATAGGTAGGTTATGATCATTAGCCCTCATTGTTAAGTTCATGGGTGAGGAGACCCAGGAACACAGCTGTTAAGTGACTTGACCAACATCTTCCACAGTTAGTGGGAGAGTTAGATATTTCTCTTAGACTCCAAGTTCGCACTTGCCGTTGAGCAAACAAAGCTACTCTAGATTGAGCATTTTGTTAAAACATACTACTTCTTTTCTTTAAAAGAGACTTTTGCAGGACCAGCAGTTGGTGTAATGGCTATGTTGCTGGACTACCATGTAGTTGACAGTGCTTCAAGTCCCGTACCCAGTGGCTTAAACTCACGCCTGGGCATGTGCGTGCGCGTCCAAGATCCTGAGAGCAGAATGGAGGAGAAGGGATTGTGGCGTGGCCATCCTCTCCTGGAGGGTGATTTCTTGCTTTCTGTCTCTGCCTCTTTTTGGCGAGTGTGCATGTGTCCCATAGCCAAAACTCTCCACCCCACCACCCCCCGCTTGCGCTTGCGCTACCTGGAGAGACAGAGGGCGCTTGCGCTACCTGGAGAGACAGAGAGACAGAAAGCGAGAAATCATCCTCCCCCAACCTCCCCATGGCCACGGTGCAATCCCTTCTCCTCCATTCTCCTTTTGTGGTCTTGGGGCACATACCAGACATGAGTTTTAAGTCACCAGGTCTGTGACTGGAACCAAGGTCAACCCTATGGGATCCCAGGGAAACAACCATCCCGCCGTCTCCTGGTCTCCATACTAACTTTTAGTATCCATCAAATAATTGAGAGCTGCAGAACAAATAGTCATACACTTCTAATTATACCCTGCAGTAGGCTTTATAATAATCCCCTCAAAGATGCCCATGTCCTTATCTGTAGGACTCCAAATATTACCTTACATGGCAAAGAGACTTGACTGGTGTGATTGCGGGTGTGGACCTTGAAATGGGAAAATCAGGGACCAGCAGATGGCATAATGGTTGTGTCACTGGACTCCCATGTAGTTGACTTGAGGTTAGAGTCCCCGACTGGTGGCTTAAACTCACACCAGGCACGTGTGCGTGCATGCCCAAGATCCCAAGAGGACAATGGAGGAAAAGGGATTGCGGCATGGCCAAGCACTCTGGGGGGGGGGATTTCTCCCTTTCTGTCTCTCTCTCTCTTTCTTGAGAGTGCTCGTGCCCTATAGCAAAAACCTCTCAAAGAAAAGAAAAAAGAAGAAAAGGGAAAATCATCTTCTTGATTATGTCCAGGTGAGCCCTCAAAACCAAGGAACCTTCCTGCAATGAGCAGGAGACTTGATCAGGAAGGGTCAGAGAGAGGCTGTTTCTCAGGTCTGAAATGGAGGAGGGCGACCATAATCCAAGGAATGGAGACAGGAGCTGGAAATGACAAGGAAATAGATTCTCCCAGAAATCCTCCAGAAAATAATGCAGCCCTGCTGACACCCTGATTTTAGCCCAAAAAGAGCGCCAGGACTTTGACCTACAGAACTGGGAGATAATCAGTGTTGTCTGCAAGCCAACGCACTTGTGTGGTCTTAAGCCACAGTTTGTGGTAACTGGTTACAGCCGCCACAGGTGTGAAACTAACACAGGCCCACTCAGGCTAACGTAAATCAGGGAAACGGCACAGCACTGAAAAGATTCGAACACGTGTGGGAGCCATTTCTGGATTAATCCATGTACAACGTCTGGAAGTGTCAGCACACATGGAGTTGCAGTCTGGACGGCTCGTTTGGCGTTCCCCGTGACGTTCTACAGACCATGGATAACTGCGGATGGTGCAGAGGAAAACTTTGAATTTTAGCGGAGTTTTTACGTTTACTTTCTCTTTATAGCAAGTGTGGCTGCTTTTGTACCCGAAGTTGTTTATGATTTAATACAAAACGCACTGATTTCACTCGGCCCTCGGCGGGTGTCCTGAAGCAGTATTGCAGGAGGAAATAGTTCGCCTCCTGAAGATCCAAAGCGTCCTGCGACGCCACGAAGGGACCGAGCACCGGCGACAGGACAGAAGGCCACGATCGCAGGGACGATATTTATGGCAGTTCCCCTAAAAATCCACTGCATCCCGGAGCCTAAGAATCGCTCCCGAGCTCCCAGCTCTGGTATCCGCACCAAACTTGCGACCGACCCCACACCTCGCGATACTTGGACCTATCGCGGACCTTCCTTACGTGCCTCCTGGGAGAGAGACTGCAGGAAGATGGCTCCGCCCACGTTAACGAAGATTTTATTTTTGGTTTTTAATTCTCGCGAGATCTCAGCGACAGGGAGCCCGTTCTCGCGGGACTTTCCAAATTAGAGTCGGAAGTTGCGGTCCTTCAGCTCACACTCCGCCTGGACCTTGTCCCTGGACCCTCTTAGGGTCCACCTTTGCTCCTTCCGGTCCCTTGGCTTCGGGCTCCAGGGGAGCAATGTGCGGAGGGCGACGGGAGGTGGTGGTGGCCTCGCTGGCCCCCCTGCCTGCCTCCTCGTCGCTGTCCGCCGCCAGCCGGGGGTTAAGGGCAGCG
>NW_006205008.1:1271539-1280502 GCF_000334495.1 Tupaia belangeri chinensis
GTTTTCTTGCTTTCTGTCTCTGCCTCTTTTTGGCGAGTGTGCATGTGTCCCATAGCCAAAACTCTCCACCCCACCACCCCCCGCTTGCGCTTGCGCTACCTGGAGAGACAGAGGGCGCTTGCGCTACCTGGAGAGACAGAGAGACAGAAAGCGAGAAATCATCCTCCCCCAACCTCCCCATGGCCACGGTGCAATCCCTTCTCCTCCATTCTCCTTTTGTGGTCTTGGGGCACATACCAGACATGAGTTTTAAGTCACCAGGTCTGTGACTGGAACCAAGGTCAACCCTATGGGATCCCAGGGAAACAACCATCCCGCCGTCTCCTGGTCTCCATACTAACTTTTAGTATCCATCAAATAATTGAGAGCTGCAGAACAAATAGTCATACACTTCTAATTATACCCTGCAGTAGGCTTTATAATAATCCCCTCAAAGATGCCCATGTCCTTATCTGTAGGACTCCAAATATTACCTTACATGGCAAAGAGACTTGACTGGTGTGATTGCGGGTGTGGACCTTGAAATGGGAAAATCAGGGACCAGCAGATGGCATAATGGTTGTGTCACTGGACTCCCATGTAGTTGACTTGAGGTTAGAGTCCCCGACTGGTGGCTTAAACTCACACCGGGCACGTGTGCGTGCATGCCCAAGATCCCAAGAGGACAATGGAGGAAAAGGGATTGCGGCATGGCCAAGCACTCTGGGGGGGGGGATTTCTCCCTTTCTGTCTCTCTCTCTCTTTCTTGAGAGTGCTCGTGCCCTATAGCAAAAACCTCTCAAAGAAAAGAAAAAAAGAGAAGGTAAAATCATCTTCTTGATTATGTCCAGGTGAGCCCTCAAAACCAAGGAACCTTCCTGCAATGAGCAGGAGACTTGATCAGGAAGGGTCAGAGAGAGGCTGTTTCTCAGGTCTGAAATGGAGGAGGGCGACCATAATCCAAGGAATGGAGACAGGAGCTGGAAATGACAAGGAAATAGATTCTCCCAGAAATCCTCCAGAAAATAATGCAGCCCTGCTGACACCCTGATTTTAGCCCAAAAAGAGCGCCAGGACTTTGACCTACAGAACTGGGAGATAATCAGTGTTGTCTGCAAGCCAACGCACTTGTGTGGTCTTAAGCCACAGTTTGTGGTAACTGGTTACAGCCGCCACAGGTGTGAAACTAACACAGGCCCATTCAGGCTAACGTAAATCAGGGAAACGGCACAGCACTGAAAAGATTCGAACACGTGTGGGAGCCATTTCTGGATTAATCCATGTACAACGTCTGGAAGTGTCAGCACACATGGAGTTGCAGTCTGGACGGCTCGTTTGGCGTTCCCCGTGACGTTCTACAGACCATGGATAACTGCGGATGGTGCAGAGGAAAACTTTGAATTTTAGCGGAGTTTTTACGTTTACTTTCTCTTTATAGCAAGTGTGGCTGCTACTGTACCCGAAGTTGTTTATGATTTAATACAAAACGCACTGATTTCACTCGGCCCTCGGCGGGTGTCTTGAATCAGTATTGCAGGAGGAAATAGTTCGCCTCCTGAAGATCCAAAGCGTCCTGCGACGCCACGAAGGGACCGAGCACCGGCGACAGGACAGAAGGCCACGATCGCAGGGACGATATTTATGGCAGTTCCCCTAAAAATCCACTGCATCCCGGAGCCTAAGAATCGCTCCCGAGCTCCCAGCTCTGGTATCCGCACCCAACTTGCGACCGACCCCACACCTCGCGATACTTGGACCTATCGCGGACCTTCCTTACGTGCCTCCTGGGAGAGAGACTGCAGGAAGATGGCTCCGCCCACGTTAACGAAGATTTTATTTTTGGTTTTTAATTCTCGCGAGATCTCAGCGACAGGGAGCCCGTTCTCGCGGGACTTTCCAAATTAGAGTCGGAAGTTGCGGTCCTTCAGCTCACACGCCGCCTGGACCTTGTCCCTGGACCCTCTTAGGGTCCACCTTTGCTCCTTCCGGTCCCTTGGCTTCGGGCTCCAGGGGAGCAATGTGCGGAGGGCGACGGGAGGTGGTGGTGGCCTCGCTGGCCCCCCTGCCTGCCTCCTCGTCGCTGTCCGCCGCCAGCCGGGTGTTAAGTGCAGCGGGGTCGCCAGGCCCCTTCCCCTGTCCAGATGGATCCCTCTGCCCTGAAACCCCGCGCGGAAACCACCGGCAAAGGTACAAGCTAGGAGATCCCCCTCTCTGCCCAGACCCGTTGCTGCCGGTGCCTTTCGGGTCGGGGTTTTACCCGGGGCTCTTCAGAGTGACAGCTGCAGGATGTGAACCCTTCCAGAGCTGGGACCCGCTCTGCGATTCAATGTCGAGAACCTGGATTCTGGAGTCAGGCTCTCCTTAGATCTAGAGCTGGCTCGGACAGTTACTTGCTGAGCAACGTTGGGCAGTTTCCTCGTCTGTAAAATTGGAATCATTTCTGCGTTCTTGTGATTATGACATTATTTGAGATGTATGCAAAGCATTTATGTGACACCCCGCCCCTCCCCGCAACTGGCCCATAGTAAGCACTCATTAAATGTTGGATATTTTTATTCTTTATCTTTGTGAGCTCCAGTTAGTGAATGGTAGACGTTTTGTTAAGTTGAGATATTTATTATAGTTATTTACTTTTGTTACATAAAGAGCTTAATTTTTGATGTATTGAGTCAGGACTTTATATTCTGCCTTTAAGTCACCTAGAGCGAGTTTAAGGAAGGTGTGTTTATCTACCACATGTCATCTGGGATGTCTTCTTTCCTCCATATTTACATCCATTAATATAATGATTCAAGGCTGGTTCTGTGGCCTGGTGCTTAAGGCCGTCAGCTCCCACATGCTGGACGCTGTGGTTCCAGTATGGAACTTCTGGCTTGAGAAACGTGTAGGGGCAAGTATTTGTGCAGTGCCCAAAGTCCCTGAAGGAGAGAGAAATGGAGGAGAAGGGCTAGCTGATTGCTTATCTACTTGCTTTCGTTTGTTTTTGCTTGTTTCTTTTTCGTTTTTTAGGTTTTTGCCATAGGGTGTGTGCACTGGCTGGAGAGACAGGGAGGGAAAGTGAGAAATCATGCCCAGGGAGCATGGCCATGCAGCAGTCCCTTCTCCATTTGACTTTTGGGATTTGGGGCACGTGCGCACACGCATGGGCCCAGTGTGAATTTCAAGTCACCCATCTGGGATTTGAACTGCAGTTGGCTATGTGGGAATCCAGTGTCTTAACCACCACAGCATCTGCTGCCCCTCTTCTTGGTCTCTGTTGAAAGAGGTATCAGCTCATGAAATAGAGGAGTTTAGAGCTAAAGCTCAGAGAGGCCTGAACTCTGAGGGCTATGAGTTGTTGATTCTGTAATCCCATAGTCTGGCAGGTAAAAATAAACAGATGACTCTACCCAGTGGAGATTATGGTGGCTGGAATGCTCATTCCCAGGTAACTTTAGTTACTTATGAATCTGAATCAGTCACTTTGGTATTTAAAGAATGTTGGTGGAAGAAGCAGAACACTGAAAGGCTCTGAGGTAGGAGCATGCCTGTAAGGAGGCTAGTGTGGAATGAAAGAGGGAGGGGCCCATGCGAAAGGAGCCTTACCCCAGTTTCCCATTCAATCCACCAGGAAATGCTCCCAATGTAAGTAATTTGTTCCCGGGTTTGGATACTGATTCCATCTCTAGCTCATACTCCTGTGAATCTGTTTAGTTCTAGACAGTATCCAAACTCAGGAACCAGAAAAATGCCCATAAAATGTATCCCTTAAATTGTACCAGCTGAGATATTCTTCTGAGACCCCCTTCCTTTTTAAATTATGTTTCCAAATACTTCTTTCTCATAGCACTTTTCAAAGCACTTTTTACAATTATTAATACATATGTTTGTTTATACTCTCACTAGATAGCAAGGATCTGTGAGATCAAGGGTCTGTTTTCATTAATAAATTGAGGAAATGTTTATTTTATTTTTATTGTTTGAGAGATTTTTGTTATAGGGGGGTGTGTGCTCGCTGGAAAGACCGAGAGAGACAGTAAGCGAGAAATTACCCCTTTGGAGGATGGCCGTGCCGCAGTCCCTTCTCTGTTCTCCTCTCAGGATCTTGAAGCATGCACATGTGCCCAGTATGAGTTTCAAGCCTCTGGGTCAGGAACTCAAATCCCTTGGGCCACATGGGAGTCCACCACCTTAATCGCTATGCCACCTATTGGCCCCATCAGCAAATGTTTATCGAGTGTGGGATGTGTATTGGTCCTGGAGATAACATTTTTAATATAGGCATTTTCTTGAAAAGGAAATTAGTGGAAGAGACAGACAAAAACAAGTAAACATGATAATTAAACATTGCAGTTAGTGTTACTGAGGCAATACCATGCTGACAGAAAATAATGGGATACCCTACTTTAATAAGGTAGACTAGAAGCAGAGAGAACTTAGGAGTTAGTTAGGAGAAAGCAGGTGGTATCATGCTTTAGGGTGGAAGTCAAGAAACCACTGCTCTGTGGGCCGAATCTAGTCTGATGCTTCTTTTTGTAAAATAAAGTTGCACTGGAACACAACCATGCCCATTTATTTGTGTGTTGCCTGAGGTGGTTTTTGCCTTATAAAGGTAGGAGAATGTGTATCTTACAAGATCTACAGTAACACATAGCTAATGTCTTGACTCTTGACAGAAAAGTTTGCCAGTCTTTGATTTACAGAGATGGTGACATGGAGACAAATGATGTATTTTTAAGTGGAAACAGGACATTCTGATGAATTGGATGTAGGGAGTAAAATGAAGAGGATTGAGGGCTGATTAATGATTTTCTACCTTGAAAAGTTGAGAAAATGATGATGCCAATTAATAAGATGTAGAAAAACTATTTTCTCATCATTTTTAACAATTTTTATTTATTTAGTTTTTCACATTTTATTGATTCACTGAAGATCTTAATTCATCTAAATACATTCAATAGGAAGTGTAGCTGATATATACATATCCATGAGCACATATCTGACTTTAGGCATAAACCTCAGTGGGTAGAATGAACATACTACAAAGTATATGGAGTTGGGGCAATATAGCTTACTGCAGTCATTAAATAGCTAATTTTTTTTAAAAAATTTTTTCCCTGAAACATTTTTTTATTATTTAATTAATATATATTCATTCCCTGAGCATTGTCTCACTCCCTTGAGAACTTCTTAAAGATCTGGTCTGGTGTTGGTAAATTCTTTCAGGTATTGTTTATCTGAGAATGTTCTTGTCTTTTCTTCCCATATGAAGGATAATCTTGCTGGGTATAATATTCTTGGTTGAAATTGCTTTTCCCTTAACACTTTGAATATATTTTTCCCATTCTTTCCTTGCTCGCATTGTTTCTAGTGAGGTCTGCTGTTAGCCTGATGGGATATCCTTTGTAGGTAATTTACCGTTTCTCTCTTGCCAATCTCAGTATCTTGTCTTTGTCTGTGAATTTGGTCAATCTGGCTCTAATGTGTCTTGGAGAAGATCTTTTTGGGTTGATTCTACTTGTGGTCCTTTATATTTCTTGGGACTGGATCTTTGAATGCCTTTCTAGGTTTGGAAAGTTTTCTTCCAGGATTTCATGGAATAGGTTATCAATGCCCTTATGAATCTCTTCACATTCTGGGATACCAATTATCCAGATGTTTGGATTCTTGATGTTATCTAGTATTTCTCGTGTATTATACTCATTTTGGGGGCCATTTTCTTAGTCTTCATGGTGGATTTTTTTCTAGGCCAGTGATTCTGTCTTCTACAACTGAGATTTGATTTTCTGTATGATCCAGTCTGCTTTTAATAATTTCAAGGGAGGTTATGACTTCCTGTAGTATAGTCTTCATCTCTAACAGGTCCATTTGATTCCTTTTTATAGGGTGTATTTCCTCTTTTAGATCTTGCAAGAATTTTCTCACTTCCTGGAACTCGTCAGCTCCTTTCTCCTGCCTTTTCTGTAGTTCACAGTCTCTCTTCTCTTGCATCTCTGTTAGCTTTGTCACTATGAATATTCTAAATACTTTATCAGACATTTCCATGAGTTTCATTGTATTGTCTGTGGATGAAGAGGAGTTATTGGAGGAGAGGTATTTTCTTGCTTTCCCATATTTCTTGTGACCCTGTGGTGATTTCTAGTCTCCTGATGGATGGTGAGTTTCTTCCTAATTCTTGAAGTTCAATCTGAGTGTTCAGAGGTGTGCAGAAGGAGGTGATCTGTAATCTCTCTTTTTCATTTTCACTCTTTGTGCATAGAGGCAATAGATGAATATTCTGACCCTAATTGTACTCAGATGTTTGGATCCTGTTCACTTGGACCTGTCTAGACACTTAGTGCATAGAGGCTGAGCAGCCAATGAATAAACATGTAAAGAAAAAAAGGGAAAAGAATTAGAGAAGAGGAAAGAAGAAAAAAACAAATAAAATGAAAAGGAGAAAAGAATAAAAGATAATAAAAACATTAGATTTTAATTTTGAAAGGCAAAAAATGAAAACTGTGCGATGTGTGTGCTGTATGAAAACAATATTTCACAGCTGAAGTTCAGTATCTATCTCAGGATGGGCCTGGTCTCGGTTTGTGCCTTTCCTAAATGTAATGGGGGAAAACAGCCATTAGCACCATAAAAGAAAGGCTTGAGAGCCCAGAGAATACTTTAAAAAAAAAATTAAAAACATTACAAGTCACAGCGAGACACAGCGAGACAAAGAGAAATGGAGAGGAGACAGAGGTAGAGCCCTACCCCCTAGAAATGATTCTGGAGGAGAATGTCTCAGCAGAAAATCCTCATTTTTTGTTCAAGAAAAACAATATTTCACAACTGAAGTTCAGTATCCATCTCAGGATGGGCCTGGCTCAGGTTTGTGCCTTTCCTAAATGAAGTAGGGAAAAGCAGCACAGTAAAAGAAGGGCTTGAGAGCCCAAAGAACACTTTACCTTAAAAAAAAGTTAAAAAAAAATTAAAAGTGACAGGGAGACACAGTGAGACAGAGAGAGACAGCGATAAATGGAGAGAAGGAGAAAGAGGTAGGGCCCTACCCACTAGAAATGATTCTGGAGGGCAAAGTCTCAGCAGAAAATCTTCATTTTTGGTCAAGAAAAGCAATATTTCACAGCTGAAGTTCAGTATATATCTCAAGATGGGCCTGGCCTGGGTTTGTGTCATCATCATTTTTGACAATTGTATTTTCATTTTAGACCCATCATATGGAACAAAACCTGAATTGGTGCTAAATTGTTCATGTTAAATAGTAAATTAATGAATTAAGTCTTAAAAATGAGAAGATGTTTTCTGGGTAGATAAACACATCATATGAAAGAGAAACAGTGTGTAAAGAATTGCAGTAGGGGCTACTTTAAGTTTTAAGAGGCCAGCAGTGCTGTTATGAAAATGGGCCCATTGTCCTATATGCTGTTCTTCCTGTTTAGTGGATCAAGGTTTAGTT
The DNA here is from genome assembly GCF_000334495.1 of Tupaia belangeri chinensis. Taxonomy (NCBI): domain Eukaryota; kingdom Metazoa; phylum Chordata; class Mammalia; order Scandentia; family Tupaiidae; genus Tupaia; species Tupaia belangeri. Next base: position 1,278,945 of record NW_006205008.1, read on the forward strand.
TTCACATTAAAACTGTCTTTTGGAATAGTATGAGAATTCTCAGTTTTTCAAAGATTAGAGTGGGAGAACAGATTTTTTTTGTGTGTGTGTGCTTCAGATTGTTATGATAGGGACCAGCAGTTAGCGTAATGGCTATGTCGCTGAACTCCCATGTCGCCGACTGAGATTCGAGTCCTGGACCCAGTGGCTTAAACTCACACCGGGCACATGTGTATGCATGCCCAAGATCTTGAGAGAATGGAGAAGAAGCGATTGTGGCGTGGTCATCCCCCCGGGGAGGGTGATTTCTCGCTTTCTGTTTCTCCCTGTCTTTCTGGCAAGTACATGTACCCTATAGCAAAAAAAAACCCAAAAAACAAAAAACAAAAAACAAAAACCTCTCCAAAAAAAGAAAAAAAAGATTGTTATGGTATAATAACCTCACCAAAGTTAGTAGGAATTATGGCTTTATTTTTGAGGAACAACTGATGAGGAATATTATAATGAACTATTCTTGCTCAAGATAGGACAGATATACAATATAATAATGATGAATGCTGTAAAAATTTAACCTGAAGTTATTAGGAAGACCCTTGGAAATTAATGGTCAACTGATCTCAAATTAGAAGTGTAAAGAAAAATTCCTAGTATTCTTACAGTTGTAGCCATGTAATTCTCAAATTCTTGCCATAAGAAATTTTATTTGGAAAATTATTCTCGCTTTGGTACCTCTTTTTGGTTCCTTTGGTCTACCGTATCCCCTTTCATAGTAATATCTTTTTCTGAATAGAAAACACAGTAGATAGCACAAAATAAGTATATATATATATATATATAGAGAGAGAGAGAGAGAGAGAGAGAGGTCAGATTCTTCAAAGAATAATACAATCTTAGCAAAAAGAGATCTTAGAATTCATCTTTGAAAACCTTAACTATTTCAAAACCTAGAAGGGAAAAAACTGTGACAAAGTTGTTGACCTTACTTTAGTTGAACTGGAGATTAAAGTAATGTGGTTTAGAAGGAGCAGTTTTGATAGTGAAAAGGACCAGCCTTCTCCAGAGAAAAGTGATGGAAAAACTATAAACCACAAAATTATTATTGTCCAGAGGATTTTTGCTTACTCATTTACCAAATCCTATTCACTATTCCTCTCCCATATCATAAATAATATAGTTACTGCTTATGAGTCAGCAAGAATACTTAAATTAGTGATTGTCAACCTTCAGTGTGCATTAGAATAATCTTTTGCATTGATTTTTTATTTTTTAATTGCTAGAGGGTGCTTATACTAGCCAGAGACAGGGAGAGTGAGCAAGAGAAAGAAATCAGCAATGGAGTGTGGTCGTGTGACAATCCCTTTTTCATTTCTCCATCCTGTTGGACTTTTGAGCATGAATGCACATGTGTCCAGTGTGTTTTTCAAGTAGTCTGGCTGGAATTCAAACCATGGTTGGCCATGTGGAATCTGGCTCCTTTAATCACTAGGCTAGGCTAGGAGATCAACCCCAGAACCATCTTTTGAATTTAACAATAACAACTAAATAAAATAATAAAACCGGATGTCCATAGCTCATATCT
>NW_006205008.1:1280521-1282167 GCF_000334495.1 Tupaia belangeri chinensis
GGCCCAGAGGTCGTGACCTAGCATGTATATTTTTTAAAACTCTGTGGGAGGTTATGACACAGCTAGGATAAGAATCTCTGGAAATAAATCATGTACTCTTTATTTTGTTTATTATAAGAGAACATCCAATAATGTATTTTAGAAAAATATCTAGACATGTTATAAATGAAATTTATTTTGCTTCAGTTATTTGGAAAAGGTATTTATGGAAAGCACTTTTTTTTTTTTATAGCAGTGGAGATAGGTTGTTACTGTATAAACTAAATTTGAAAGTTTATTTTCTTCTTTATTATTGTAGACAAATGGCTTCCAGGAGAGAGATGTCTCGCCCCTTCTCCAGATAATGAAAAACTCTGTGAAGCAAGCATAAAATCAATTATAGTGGATGAGAATGGGAAGTCATTTGCAGTTGTCTTATATTCAGATTTTCAAGAAAGGAAAATACCTCTTAAAAGGCTCCAAGAAGTAAAATCTGTTAACGAGTACCCCAGGAATTTTATATTTGATGATGAAGATTTGGAAAAACCCTATTTCCCAGACCGAAAATTTCCATCACCTACCGTTGCTTTTAAGTTATCTGAAGAAGGAGATTCTATTCCTTACACTATTAATAGATATTTGAGAGACTATCAAAGGGAAGGAGCCCAGTTTCTCTATGGACACTACATCCAAGGAAGAGGGTGTATTCTCGGTGATGACATGGGACTTGGAAAAACAGTACAGGTATTTATTTTAATTACTTTATAATTAAAATTTGGTAAAGTCATTTTATTATGTACATGAATGGTCACCATATGCAAATCTCTCTCATAATATCTATATTTGGTGTGTTTGTGTGTATGTTCGTCTCACCTGCTAGGCAGTAAAATTTTTAAAATTAAGGATAGTTACTCAGTTATTACTTTCTCCTCAATCCTTATTTAGTACCTATGAAACGTTATTCAAAAATAAAGTTTTGGTATAATCTGGTTTGATTTAGTATTGATAATAACATTAAGAGAGCAGTTATATTTGTAGTTTAACTTTCTTAATAAGACTTCATGGAAAGAAAGTATTCTGTATTTGGTACTAATACTATATAGCATGGTTAAACTGATTTCCTGCAAGCCTTATGTACATCTTGTTTGGAGTTTATCATGTCAGAAATTTCTTAATCTGGAATACCATAGGCCCCTAAGAGTTAGACTGGTGGACTTTAGAGAGGCCTTCTAATTCCCTGCTAGAATTTGTACGTGTGTATATTAATTTTTTTTTCACTAGATGGTGCATATGTGAGAGAGAAAAATACCTTCCATGAAGGATGGCCAGGCCACAATCCCTTCTCTGTTTCTCCTGTTAGGGTATTGGGCATGCATGCACATGCACCCTGTATGTTTTTCAAGCTACCGGGTCCAGAAACTTAATCCATGTGGGATACAGCAGCCTTAACCATCACACTACTAGCTGGCTAATGTACATACTTTTCTTTTTAAATTTTTTTTTAATTGAGTTTTTTTGCTATAAGGTGTGTGCGTTTGCTGGAGAGACAGAGACAGAAAGCGAGAAATCACCCCCTGGGGGTTGGCCATTCTGCAATCCCTTCTCCTCCATTCTCCCTTGGGATTACGGACACACACACACACACACACACACACACACACACACAC
>NW_006205008.1:1282403-1290126 GCF_000334495.1 Tupaia belangeri chinensis
CTCCCCCTTGGGGTTAGGCGCACACACACACACACACACACACACACACACACACACACCTGGCATGAGTTTCAAGCTGCTGGGTCTGGACTTGAACCACTGGTTGACTATGTGGGAGTCCAGCAATGTAACCTTTATGCAATCTGCTGGTCCTTGATGTGCAAACTTTTCTGTAGAGGGGAATCTGCTGTGTCTTGCTATTCGTTGCTGTATAGCAAATTACATGCAAATTTAGCAGCTTAAAACATTACATACCCTAGCATTTTAAAGATAAAATTGTGTTTTTTGTTTTGGCATGTAGTTCAGATTTTAGGACCAGAGTTTGATGAAGATAAATAGGCAAGGCCATCTTTTAAACAGAATATTGTTATTTGTTTTTGTTTTTTCCTTGAGCAAACACTTTTTGAAGTGCAATTCTGCAGCATTCTCTTTATACCTTTTTATCTACCAGAGAGATGAAAAATAAAGAATGCAGATTTTTTTTCCTTCTTGTCCTGTAGGAAGCAGAAGTTTTGCTCTGCCTTCTAGTCTAAGGGGAGACGAGTCGGTACACTGTTTCCCAGCCTCAGATTTACTCTATAGGTCATGAGCTGACTGTATGTGAGGAAAGATGGCCTATAAAAATGTTTGCCTGACAGAGTTTAGAAAGGAATGCCTGTAAAAACAGAAAGCTTTCCCAGAGTGGTATTTCATTTCTGAAATGTCGTTTTTGACTTTTAAGAATTCTAGAGGTGGCTGATTTAAATCTTATTTTTGTTCTTTTCATCCGTAAACAATTTTAGAGCTATTCCACAATAAAGCATAATATGGTTTTTGTTTTTTGGGTTTTTTTCCAGATTTGGAGATTAATTTTATAAACTTTTGTTGTAAATTTGTCATTCATCTTCTGTGAGTTAAGATCTTGACAGATCACCCTTGTGCGATAGAGATAACTACATCTTTACCAAAAATACAAATACCTTTTGGCTTCTCAGAATTGGACCTGATGACAGAAACCGTTTCCCAGATCTCCTTGCATATCAGTAGGATTTATAATACGATTTGGCCAACAGAAATAAGGACAGGAGTGATGGAGTGCCATTTATAGCCTGGGTTCAAAAAAGCCCACCTATGCTATTTTTCACATTTTCCTCTTCCCTGTCTACCTTTTGGATATTGGCACATTACTGCTCGCATTACTTTAATGTATTGAGCTGAGCATTTGGTTAGTTTGATGGTGGTTTTAGTTAACCTTTGCAATTAATGTGTATTCTCAACTAAAGTCAATTTTGTATTTATTTCAACCTACTTTTTGAGAATGAGTAGATAACTTATGTTAAATGTAGTACAAATTATTTAAATGAGATGCAAAGATTTTTAAAAATCATTAGTGGATTTTTTTTAAAGAGGTTTTTGTTGTAGGTTGCATGCTTATGTCAGAGACAGAGATAGTGAGAGGGAAAGTGAGAAATCACCCCCCCAGGGGGGTGGCCACACTGCAGTCCTGTCTCCTTCATTCTCCTCCTGGGATATTGGGCACGTATGCACATGCACACACCCGGTGTGATTTTCAAGCCACCAGGTCTGGACCTTGAACCATAGTTGGCCATGTGGGAGTCCAGTGACTCAACTACTATGCCATCTGCTGACCCCATCATTTAATGAGTTAAGTAATGCTAATTCATGATTAGAGTATATAAATTTAGCCCTAGCAGTTTTTACTGAAAAGACCATTTATTTCCCCCATCTTGCCATGCCACTATTGTAAACTAAATGTCCACATATATGTAAACTTGGTTTCTGGTCTTTGTTCTGGTCATTGTTCTATTTGACAATCATTATGTACAAATTTGTGTTACTTTCTTTCTATCCCTTGTGTGGGTTTCCCTTTTCATTTCATGTAAAGTTTTAATCAGTTTGTCAAGTTCCATGAACAAATATTTTGGGATTTTTTTTTTTTTTTTTTTGAAGAGATTTTCGCTATAGGGCGCATGTGCTCGCCAGACAGAGAGAGAGACATAGAGACAGAAAGCGAGAAATCACCCCCCAGGGGGGATGGTCACGCCGCAATCTCTTCTCCTCCATTCTCCTCTCGGGATCTTGGGCACGCATGCACACGCGCCCGGCGTGAGTTTTAAGCCACCGGGTCCGGGACGTGAGCCGCGGTCGACTACGTGGGAGTCCAGAGACATAGCCATTATGCTAACTGCTGGTTCCCAAATATTTTGGGATTTTGATTGCAATTGTGGATTTAAATTTTAATGAATTATTTTGAATTTATGGATTAGTTTGGGAAAAATTAACATTTTAATAATCTGTGAACATGGCATATATTATTTAGGCATATTATTTAGGTCTTTCGTTTCTCTCAGTGTTGTTTTGTAGTTTCCTGTGTTGGTCTTACACACACACACACACACACAAAACACACCCATACACACATATGCTGGCATGATTTTCAAGCCCTTGGTCTGGGCTTGAACCACGGTCAACTATATGGGAGTCTAACACCACTTGCTTGTCCTCTTACATATATTTAAAAAATTTATTCCTAAGTATAATTTTTAGGCTATTTCCAATTAATTTTTTCATTTAATTTTCCAATTTTTTGCTAATAGTATATAAAAATGAAATTTATTAAAATTAAATACAGACACACGGAAATAAGAGTTGAAAAACTAAGAAAATGGCCAACTTAATTGTAGGGACAAGTCTGGAGTTGAATATTATATCCCAGAATTTAATCAGGAAAATTGAACCAGAACAGAAGATAAAAGTACATGAGACTGATAGGTTCATGCACCTACCATTTGAACAGAATCCTAACCTGTTTCCTGGCTTTAAGCAAAGTTCCTTGGCATTTCTTTGATTTAAGTTAAAACTGGTTTTCTTAGTAGTAACGAGTGAACTCACCATTGAAAGTTAGATTGTGTAGGAAATTGTGTGATCAATACAGTGTGGGTGGGAAAGGAATGGAAGACAATTGTAGACTCCAGAGATAGTGGGGGGAGGGGGCTGTGATGATGCTTAGGGAAGGAATGTAAATTGAGTTACAAAAAAAAAAAGCTTCAGGAAAAAAAAAAAATTCAATGACTACAGTAGGATATATAGCCCCAGCTAGGTGCTACTTTATAGGATGCGTAAAGTTAGACTTGTGTTCATGGAAATGTATATATCACCTGTGCTTGCTATGAAAACATTTAGATTAATTAAGGTCTTTAGTAATTCAATAAAATGTCGGGGGGAAACAGTATAGAAAGCAAGCATAGATACCAGAGACAGTGTGGGAGGAGAGTGGGAGATGGCAGAGGGTAAGAGATGGGGAATCAAGGATGGGGGGAAAAAAGCAAAACATACAGAAAACAAGAAATGGAAAATTATTTGCTGACAATCACATGTTTGTTGATGTGCTTGACTGAAACAATATACAGTGTACTCTGGATGGAAAAATCTCATTTTGTATTCTGTAATGATGTACAATGAATGAATACAAATAAATAAATTGAAATAAAAAAATTAAAAAATAATAAAACTTATTAATCTAAAAAATGAAATTTATTTTTGTACATTATCTTCATATTCTGCTGACTTTCTAAATTCTTATTATTCTAGTAATTGTTTGTAGATGTCTGAGAATTTTCTGTTATCCACTAATAGAGACAGTTTTACTTTTTAAAAATCTTTATTCATTTTTTTTTTCATTTTCTTGTCTTATTTCACTGACTAGATAGAATTCAAGTACAATTTGAATAGAAGTGTTGCGAAAAATATCATCATATTCCTAATCTTAAGGAGAAAGCATTCAATATTTTAAGTATGATATTAGCTGTAGGCTTTTTATAGCTTCTTTCATTGGATTTAAGATATTTCCTTCTAGTCCTAATTTTTGATAGCTCTTTACAGTAAATATATATTGAACGTTATCAAATACTTTTCTGCACCCATAGAAAGGATCATATTTTTCTTTTTTATTTTGTTAATATATTACTATATGGATCAATATAATTTATATTGATTGCTTTTTATTGTTAAACCCATTTTGTATTCATGGGATAAACACAATTTGGTCAAGGTGTATTTTTTTTTTAAATATATATTGCTGGATTTGATTGGCTAATGGTTTGATTTTTGATTGACTAAGAGTATTTGCATTGATATTTATTACTGATATTGGCCTCTAATTTTCTTATAATATGTTTGGTTTTGGTATTAGAGTTAAGCAATCCTCTTAAAATGTATTGGGTTACATTTTCTTTTCTCTTATCTAAATTTATGTAAAGTTTGTGTTATTTCATCCTTATGTATTGGTATAATTTACTAGTGAAACCCTTTGTTTCTAAAGTTTTCTGTAAGGAAAGGCTTTTGATAATGAGTTAAACTACTTTAACAGATATTAGGCTATTCAGATTTTCTATTTATTATAGCAACTGCTTTTGTAAATTGCACTTTTCAAGTATTTTTTCCATTTCATCTAAATTATCAGATTGATTGGCATAAAGGTGTTTCTGATATTCCTTTATTTATTTATTTGTGTGTGTGTGTGTGTGTGTGTGTGTGTGTGTAGTGTGTATGTGGTATTTTTTAGATAGTGTCTTGTTGGTTTATGATCCTCCTACGTTAATCTCTAGTAGCTGAGAGTACAGGTACACTAACCATGCCTGGCTCTTTTGGGTGCCCTAGGCATTGTGTCTGGCTGTTCTCTGTTAACTCGGCCTATGAAGCAGCAGAGTTCAGTGAGTTCTATCATTGCTAGCTTACTACTCTTTTATATTTGTAGAATCTGAGTGATAGCTCTGCATTCTTAATATAGTTATTTTGTATTCTTTGTTTTATTCTTAATTACCCTAACTTGTGGTTTATTGATTTTTTAAAAAATCTTTTTAAGTACCTAACTTTTAGCTTTGTTAATTTTCTTTATTATTTGTCTTTTTGGTAGTTCATTAATTTCTGCAATTATCTCCATTATTTCTTCCTCTTACTTTGGATGTATTCTGATCTTTTCTAGCTTGTTTAAGGTAGAACCTTACATCATTAATTTCATACCTATCTTTTTTTTACCATAGGGTGCATGTGCTCACTGGAGAGAGACAGACAGAAGCAAGAAATCACCTCCTGGGGGCGAGGGGCGGAGAGGAGATGACCATGCTGCAGTCCTTTCTCCATTTTCCTCTTGGGATTTTGGGCATGAATATACACATGCACCCTGGATGAGTTTTAAGCTGCTGAGTCTGGGACCTGAATCATGGTCAACCACATGGGAGTTCAGCACCTACCACTATGCCACCTACCAGCCCCCATACCTACCATTTTATGTTATAAATTTCCCTCTCAACATTGCTGTATCTGTATCCTACAAATTTTGATATATTTTGCTTTTCCTTTTTTATATACTTCAAAATATTTTCTAATATTTCTTGTGGCTTTTTTCTTTGATTCATGGATAGTTTGCAAGTATATGTTTATTTGCTAATATTTACATTTTTTTAAAAAATAGCTTCTTGTTTTTGAATTTTATAGTTAATGTAAGATTTATGTATATTTTGAAAAAATTTGCTTAGAGGGCATGTGTGCTTGTCAAAGAAAGAGACAGAGAGAGAGAAAGAGATAAAGCACCCTTCTGCCCGCCTCCCATGAGGGATAACCATGTCTTAATCCCTTTTCCTCCATTTTTCTCTCTTTTTGGGATTAGGGGTGCACATGCACGTGCACTCAGTGTATTTATCAAATCTCTGAGTCCTGGACTTGAACAGCAGCATTGGCCATGGGAGGTCCAACTGCATTAACCACCATGACCAGATTTCTGTTTTTTAAAACTTGGTTGAGAGTTGTTTTATGATCTAGCTTATTGAAGATACTATGTAAAAATGAAAAAAAATATTCTGCAGTTGTTGCATGTAGTGTCCTATATATATATATGTACATATTAACAGTTCAAGGTGATTGATAATGTTCAGTTTTTTGTTGTTTTTTTTTATTTTATTTTTTTTTTAGAGGTTTTAGCTATAGGGCTCATGCACTTGCCAGAAAGACAGACAGAAAGAGAGAAATCACCTCCCAGGGAAGAGGGCCACGCCGTAATCCCTTCTCCTCCATTCTCCTCTCGGGATCTTGGTCACACATGCACATGCGCCCAGCGTGAATTTAAGCCACCGGGTCCGGGACTCAAACCGCGATGGACTATGTGGGAGTCCAGCAACATAGCCATTACGCCAGCTGTTGGTCCTGACAGTGTTCAGTTTTATATGTTATTACTATTCATTGCTGAGAGAGGGAAGCTAAAGTTGCCTACTATGATCGTAGATTTCTGTTTCTCCATTTAATCTGTTGTTTTTGCCTTTCTGTATTTTTAAACTCTTTTATTAGGGTCTCTAAACCTTTATGATTGTTATATCTTTCTGATGAACTGACCACTTTATTATTGTGAAGTGTCTCTCTATTTCTGGTAATATTCTTTGAAATCTGTTTATCTGATGTTAAGATATCCATCCCAATATCTTATGTTTACATTTGGATGGCATATTTTTATTCTAATCCTTTATTCCAAGTATTCTAAGTATGTCTCCTGTAGACAGCTCTTTTATCATTCTATCTCTGATATTTAATTATTTAGGCCATTTATATTTAATGTAATTCTTGTTGTGTTTGGATTTAGATATAACATTACATTATTTGTTTTTTGTTTAAACAATCTATTTTCTGTTATACTGCTTCTCCTTTCCTGACTTCTTTTGGGTTAATAGGATATATTTCAGAATTGTTTGAGCTCTCTATTTTTTTTTAAGCTATATTTCTTGGCATCATTTTTCTAGCAGTTGTTCTAGGGATAAAATATACATCTTCAAGTTTTCATTGTGTACTTAAAGATGGTAATATTTCACTTCATGTAAAATGTAAGCTTCTCTGTAATGTAATAGGTTGTCCTATTTTCACTTTAAGGAAATTGAGAGTTAAGTACACAAAGTCTAATGCCCAAGATATCTAGCCAAGAATACCTTTTTTTTTTTGAAAATTAAACCAAACTTAAATTTACAGAATAAACTCAACTTAGGTTTGGCATATATATATATATATTTTTTAAATTTTGGTGTTCTGTTTGCTCATTTAATTGTTATGTCTTCCTGATTAACTGACAGCTTTCTCATTATGTAATTTTCCTCAATTCCTGGTAATACCTTTTATAGTTTACCTTATTTGATTTTAAGATAGCCACTCTAGTATCCTTTATTAATTTGCATTTAGATTACATTTTTAATTTAAATTTTTTTCAGAAACATTTCAATGAAAATCTAAGAGAGTATGAATATGTGATCATAATACTAATATTTATAGACACTACTTTAAATTATAAAATAACTGGGGGATTATGCTATATTGGTATACTTGAGTTATATAAATATACAGTTAATTATTTACCAAGTACCAGTTATGTAAACCTAAAGTAATTATAAAACTTATTTTTAATTCCAGATACAACTTAATTAAAATTATGAAATGACATTTAGTATTTAGTTTTGTTCTCTTACATTGTCCTCATTTTATTTATTTACTTATTTGTAGTAATTCACAATATATATATATATTTTTTTTTTTGAGAGGTTTTTCGCTATAGGGCGCGTGCGCTCGCCAGACAGACAGAGAGAGACATAGAGACAGAAAGCGAGAAATCACCCCCCAGGGGGGATGGTCACGCTGCAACCCCTTCTCCTCCATTCTCCTCTCGGGATCTTGGGCACGCACGCACATG
>NW_006205008.1:1290175-1370809 GCF_000334495.1 Tupaia belangeri chinensis
GGGGAGCCCGGCGCCATAGCCATTACGCTAACTGCCGGTGTCCATTCACAATATATTAATACAGTATACAAAATGAGATTTTCCATCCAGTATACATTGTATATATTGGCTCAATCAAAGATACTACCATTCATGTTATCAACAAATAATTTTCTATTTCTTGCTTATTATATATTTTGCTTTTTTCCCCCCTCTTGATTCCCTATATCTCACCCTCTGCCAACTTCCCCCCTTCTCCCACATTGTCTCTGGTATATAGTTGTTTTCCATGCCATTTTTTTTTCACATTTTATTGATTCAGTAAAGATCTTAATTAAAGACTTTCAATATCAAGCACAGCTGATATATACATATTTAAGAATATATGTCTGGGGACCAGCAGTTGGCGTAATGGCTATGTTGCTGGGCTTTCTGTCTCTCTGTCTTCCTCTGTCTTTCTGGTGAGCCCATGTGCCCTATAGCAAAAACCTCTCCAAAAAAAAAAAAATACATGTCTGACTTTAGGCGTAAATCTCAGTGAGTAAAGTGAACATACTATAAAGTAGCACCTCACTGAGGCTATATAGCTTACTGCAGTCATTAAATAGGTATTAATAGATATTTTTAAATGCATTTCTTAATTTAAAAAAATTTAGTTTCAATATATCAAAATCAAAAAATATTAAGAGAAATTTGCTTAAAACTTAAAGCCAAGAAAAAAGATTCAGTTCAAATAGTAGGTAGATGAACCTATCAGCAGTTCAAGAGAAGACAAAAATCCTTAAATATGGAAATCAAAGCATCAAAGAAAAATAGTAATGTTTTAGTCTAAAGGAAAAAAATATATATATATTTCTAGTTCAAACTCACATAATTAATCTCTCTTCTATTGAATTTGCAGTGTTATTGTGGTCTGACCTTCCCATTTAAACTCTGGAAGTTAACACTCAACTCTGAACTTGTCCCTACCATTAGGCTAGCCATTCTCTTGGTTGTTTCTTGTACTCTTATTTCTGTATCCGACTTTAGTTTTCCTGGTATAGCGCTCCGTTCAGCTCTTTTTGGAGAGCTGGTCTAGTGTTGATAAATTCATTCAGGTTTTATTTATCCAAGAATGTTTTTGTCTTTTTTATCCCATATGAAAGATAATCTTTCTGGGTATAGTATTCTTGGTTGAAATTGTTTTTCACTTACCACTTTGAATACATTTTCCCATCCTTTCCTTGCTTGCATTGTTTCCAATGAGAGGTGTACTGTTAGCCTAATGGAATATCCTTTGAAAGCAACTTGATGTTTCTTTCTTGTTCAGTTTTAGTATCTTGTCTCTGTCTGTGGTGTTGGTCAATCTGGCTATGATGTGTCTTGGGGAAGATCTTCTTGGGTCGATTCTATGTGGGATCCTTTGTATTTCTTGGGTCTGGATATTTGAGTGCCTCTCTAGGTTTGGAAAGTTTTCTTCTAGGATTTCATGGAACAATTTATCAATGCCCTTACTAGTTTCTTCACCTTCTGGGATAGTGATGATCCGGATGTTTGGGTGTTTCATTGTATCTAGTATTACTCATATGTTATTCTCATTTTTTTGGGTTATTGTCTCAGTCTTTTTGATGAATTTCTCTAGGTCAGAGGTTCTATCTTCTACATCTGAGATTCGATCTTCTGCATGATCTAATCTGCTTTTGATATTTTCAACCAAAGTTTGGATTTCTTGTATTAAAGCCTTCATCTCTAACAATTCCGTTTGGTTCTTTTTTATGATATGTATCTCCTCTTTCAGATTGTGCAAGAGCTCCCTTATCTCCTGGAACTCCGTGTCTCTTTTCTCCTGCATCTTCTGGAGTTTGTTGTCTCTATTCTCTTGTATCTCTTAGCTTTGTCAATATGAATATTTTAAATTTTTTATTCTTTACATGCCCATGAGTTCCCCTATATTCTTTATGGAGGATATAGAGTTATTTTTTTCCATTAGAGGAGAGGTATTTTCTTCATTTCTCATATTTCTTATGCATCTGTGGTGGTTTCTGGTCATCTCATGGATTCTACAGTTTTTTCTATTTTGTGGAGTTAAGTCTGAGCAATCGGAGGAATGCAGAAGGAGGTGACTTGAGGTCTTTAAACAGTACCAGTTTTCTCTCTCTGCACAACTGATTCGATGAAAATTGAGGATTAATCTGACCCTAAAAATATTCAGATTTTGACTGCTGAGCAACTCGACCTGTCTAGAAAATCAGTGTATGGAGACTGAGCAGAAAAGTGAGAAAGGTAAAAAGAAAAGGAAAAGGAATAAAAAACCAAAACAAAACAAAACAAAAATCAAAGAAGAGAAAAGAATTAGGCAAAAGAGCAGCAGAAGGACCAGCACTTAACGTAATGGCTATGTCTCTGGACTCCCACGTAGTCGACCACGGTTCGCATCCCGGACCCGGTGGCTTAAACTCACTCCGGGCACGTGTGCATGTGTGCCCAGGATCCCAAGAGGAGAATGGAGGAGAAGGGATTGCGGGGTGGCCATCCCCTCTGGGGGGTGATTTCTCGCTTTCTATCTCTCTGTCTCTCTCTCTGTCTTTCTGGTGAGCGCACGTGCCCTATAGTGAAAACCTCTCCGAAAAGAAAAAAAAGAAAAAAAACACAAAAGAGCAGCAGAGAGCTAAGTTTAAAATTTTTTAAAAATTAGAATATATATATATACATAGAGAGAGAGAGAGACGGAAAGAGACAGAATAAGTAGGGTGTTCTAACCTGGCTCCTGGCTAGACTGGGGAGCAGGAGGGAAAAGTCTGGACAGAGGGTCTTTGGTGATCGAAATTCCTGAACGGGGCTGCTTGTAACTCAGATATAGATGCCTACTGATTGGCTTATCCTGGCTCCTGGCTAGACTAATATAGATGCCTACTGATTGACTTATCCTGCTCCTGGCTAGACTGGGGAACAGGAGGGTGAAATCTGGACAGAGGGTCTTTGGTGGTTGAAATCTCCAGTATCTTATACTTATTTTTACATAGTACATTTTCCCTCCAATTCTTTATTTGAAGAGTAAGAGAAATTGGCCTGCAGATTTCCTGTATTGCAATATTCCTATTAGATTTTATCATAGCTTATGTTGTAACTCATAAAATGAGTTGGGAACATTTCTCCCTTTTCCTAAACCCTGGAACAGTTTGTTTAAAATTGCCATTAAGGGATAACTGGTGGTGTGGTGGTAAAGGTGGCTGGATCACCGATGGCTAACTGCATAGTTTCAGTTACAGACCTGGCAGCTTGAAAAACATGCTAGGCACATGTGTGTGTGCACACCAAAAGAATCTTGAGAGAACTGGAGGAGAAAAGATTGCAGTGTGGCCACCCGGGGAGAGGGGGTGCTTTCTCCGCCCCCCCCTCCCCCCAAAGTACACGTACTCTGTAACACTCTGTAACAAATTTTTTTAAAAAAAAAGATTGGCATTAGGTTTTTCCTAAGCATTGGGTAGAATCTCTTGGTAAAGCCATCTGGCCCTTAAAACCTCTTTGTGGAAAGTTTATTATGTATTTAAGTTTCTTTAATATTATATGAGTATGTAAATTTTCTATTTCTTTTGTGAGTTTTCATAAATTCTGTTTCTTCACTTAATCTAAATCTTCACATATTATTGGCATAGCATTGTTTATTGTAGTCTGGCAAAATTTCTTTGTTTGAATTTTCTCTTCATTTCTCTTTGTTATTAACCATTTTTTTTCTAAAGGTTTATGTGTTTATAAGTCTTTTAAAATAATCGTTTGGTTTTTGTGACTCCTCATTTTATGCCTTTGCTTATTTTACTTATGTCTGCTTTTTAATGTTACAATTTGTTATTTTTTAAGTTTTTGAGATAGAGTTTTAGATACCTGATTAGAAGCTTCTCATCTTTCCTAATACTTGTATGCATCTAAGTTCCTATGGCACAGCTTTACCTGCACTCTGCACATTCAGTGTTCACTCTGTAGTTGTTACTCTTTGTTATTCAATTCAAAATATTTTCTCGTATCTAGTGTGAGATCTTCTTGGAAGTATATTTATTACTATCTAAACATTTGGGGATTTTTGTTTATATTTTTATTATTTCTAGTCTCTTGCATTCTGACCACAGACCATATTCTGTATGATTTCTGTCTATTGAAATGAATTGAGACTTTCTCTATGACCTAGTATCTGTCAGCTTTGGTAAATATTTCATGTGTATTTGAAATAAACCTGTTTCAGAGTAGTGTACACCATTCTACCAAATGTTCATTAGGTCATGTTTGCTAATCATGTTATTTAAATCTTCTTTTGTAAAATTAAAAAAATATATTAAAGAATTATTTTATTTAACTTTATTTTATTTAGTTATGTAGAGGGATAGAATGAGGGCGATATGAGAAAGCAAGCTTCCAGGTCTGGGACTTGAACTGCAGTGGGCCGTGTTTGCTGATTTTTTTTTTTAACTGAATTACTTTTAAATCCAGTGTCCTTGTGGATTCGTCTACTTTTTTTTTTTTCAGGTTTTTGCCATAGGGTGCATGTGCTTTCCAGAGAGAGGCAAAGTGAGAAATCACCCCCTGAGGAGATGACTGCACTGCAGTCCTTCTGGAATTTTGTGCATGCACACACATGCACCTGTTGTGATTTTCAAGCTGCCAGGATCCCAAGAGAGGAATGGAGGAGAAGGACTCAGACCGCAGCCAGCCACCTGGGAGTCCAGAGCTCTAACTACCATACTACCTGCTGGCCCTACTTTTTCATTTTAATAAATGTTTGTTTATTTACCAGTGTAGGCTTTAAAAAAAAATTGCATTCTCAGAGAGAGACATCTCCAAAAGGGTCTCTGTGCCACAATTCACCCCCCTGGTGTTAGCTGGCCTGGATCATGCACATACAAGTACCCCTAACATACTCAGGTTTTGAGACAAACCCAGGACCTTTTCCATGTGAGTACTTTTGCTTTCCCACAGCACTACCACTTGGCCTTAGATATTTTATACCTTAAAAACCAGTTACTTTTAAAAATCAATGTTAAGTTAAAATGTGGCTCTTCAATTTAGTAATAGCTTTTGCCTCCAAGTCTTTCTTTATCTGGTATTAAATGTAGCTATCATTTGGGGTCAGGGACTTTTCATTAGCATGGTCTTTTTTTTTCACAATTTTTAATTATAACTTTATCTCTTATTTTAGATGACTTCCTTATAAATAGTACATCTATTTTATGTATCTGACAATATTTATCTTTTCTGGGGGAGAGGTTTTTGCTATAGGGTCCGTGTGCTTGCTAGAAAGACAGAGACAGAGGGAACCAGCAGTTAGCATAATGGCTATGTCGCTGGATTCCCACGTAGTCGACTGCGGTTCGTGTCCCAGACCCGGTGGCTTAAAACTCAGATGCCGGGCATGTGTGCGTGCGTGCCCAAGATCCCGAGAGGAGAATGGAGGAGAAGGGATTGCGGCGTGACCATCCCCCCTGGGGGGTGATTTCTCAGTAAATATATAAAGTTAAATAGAATAATTCTTTATATAAAAAACTATGTGTTGACTCTGACAATATTTATCTTTTTTTGGGAGAGGTTTTTGCTATAGAGTCCGTGTGCTTGCCAGAAAGACAGAGACAGAAAGCGAGAAATCAATAATTTAGTTCATTTCTGGGACCAGCAGTTAGCTTAATGGCTATATCACTGGACTCCCAGGTAGTCTACCACGGTTCGCGTCCCGGACCTGGTGGCTTAAAACTCACGCCGGGCACGTGTGTGTGTGTGCCCAAGATCCCGAGAGGAGAATGGAGGAGAAGGGATTGCGGCATGGCCATCCCCCCTGGGGGGTGATTTCTCACTTTCTGTCTCTCTCTCTCTCTGTCTGTCTGGCGAGCGCACGCACCCTATAGCAAAAACCTCTCCAAAAAAAAGAATAATTTAGTCCATTTCTAATATATTTGGACTTAAACCTAATATTTTCTTTTTTATTTGTACCATGTCATATATATTTATTTTCTTTGTCTTTTTTGTCTTCTTTTGGATAGATCTTTTGTATTGCTGTGTTATACCCCTCTTACTAGGTTGGTAGTTACATATACTTCTATTGTTTTATTCTTTTTTTATTGGCTACCCCAGGGGCTACAAGATATCTTTGACTTACCAAAATATAATATAAATAAATACTTTATTTCCTCCTGAATAGTGTAGACTTCATTGTATTGTAACTAACTATACTTATGCTCATTCTTACACCCATACATTTGTTGTCATAGCTTTGATTTTTTCTGTTATTTGATCCCAATAAAACATTTTATTACTGCTCATAATGTAAGCATAAGCTTTTATTTTCTATGCATTTACCATTTTGTTGCTATTAATTTTCCTCTCTATCATTGATCTTCTTATCTAGAATCATTCTCATTGTGCCTGAACACATCCTGTAACTCTTTTGCTGATGAATTGGCTCTGTTTTTGATTGTCTGGAAATAGCTTTGCTCTTCTCTTCTCTTGTATAGTTTTTCCATTGTTTTTGCTGCAAAGACAGCTATTTATCTACTTGTTGATTTTTTGTAAATAGTCTGTTTTTCCTGTGGCTGCTTTTAAGGTTATTTTCCTACCAGTTTTTTCTATGAAGTATGTATTATGAATTTTTGTGTTTTTTGTTTTGACTTTTTTTTTAAATTTATTGTCTTTCTTAGTGGATCTTGAATCAGTAGCTTGTTTTGTTTTTCAAGAAAAATCAGTGTTTTCTATGAAGTATGTATTATGAATTTTTGTGTTTTTTGTTTTGACTTTTTTTTTAAATTTATTGTCTTTCTTAGTGGATCTTGAATCAGTAGCTTGTTTTGTTTTTCAAGAAAAATCAGTTTTTGCAAGTTTTCAGTTTTTATCTCTTCAAATACTTTTTCTCTACCATTCTTTTTCTTCTGTCATTTGAGATTCAGTATCGGTACACACATCCAAGTTAAAAATACTTTTTTCTATAGTTTTTTCTGATCCTCAAATCCTGTAGGTTTTAATATTTCTATAATTTATTTATGCAAGATAATCATCATTCCTTTCCCCTGTATCTCCCTCTCATGTTCTTTTGCCCCAGTTTTTATAACTATCCTGTTAATATTATTTTTTTGCCATTTTTACAGATGTTAGAGAGATTAGCTACTTTGCCCAAGTTCACAGAGCTGCCAAGAGCCAGAGAGAAAATTTGAAGCAAAGTCCAATTGATTTAATATTTCTTGATCATCCTTATATAAAATTTTTGTTTCCTTTAAAAACATCCATTTGTCTTTCTTACTTGATTTTTGGAGAATAGCTGTTATCCAAAATGATATGTATATTGATGAATTATATTAGTCTATCTTAAAATAACATTTTAAGGTATCATTCCACTTATATTTATTAGATAAACAGAAGTGCACAAATTTATAAGGCAAATATTACTCATCTTAAGGAGTTTATTTTCTACAAGTTAAGAAAGATGTATTAGTTTATTCTAATAGAGGATAGGAAGCTAGGTTCCATGGGTAGAAACAAATAAGAAGGTGATATCTCAACGGACAGAATTAAAAAGTTCATAGAGTCGGTAGAACTCATCATGCAGAAGATGACAATGTAAGGATTATTTTTTTAGTGTATTGAAGAGTAACATATATTAAATACTTATTGGTTAATACAACTACAGAAAATCCCTAGAAGTGTCTCCTGTTTTATTTTTCTCCCTTACAGATCTGTTTGTACATACTTTGTCACTAATCGGTAGTCAGTCATGTAAGAATTGGAGTTATGTACATCACGTACACAATGATTGAAAAAGCCCTTTTTTTTTTTTTTTTCGAGGTCATTTCATTTCTGGCTGCAGTTTTGCATAAGAAGGGAACTCGTGAGGATATTGAAAATAACATGCCAGAGTTTTTACAAAGAAGTATGAAAAAGGAACCATCTTCTTCTACAGCAAAAAAGGTAAAGTATCTAAGAATATTCAACTCATTAAGCAAATATACAAACTTTTTAATTTTTTTTTAATTTGCTAAAGGCGCTTATGCTCACTGGGGATAGAGAGAGACAGGGAGGAAAAGAGGGAAGTGAGAAAGCACCTGCATGGAAGGTGGTCACACCTTCTCCATTTCTCTTTTGGAGATTTTGAGCACGTGTGTACACAGGCCTGGTGTATTTTTCAAACCACAGGATCCAGAACTCGAACAGCCCATTTGGCCACCTGGAATCTAGCTTCCTTAACCACTGCACCTCTGGATAGCCCAGCAAACATTTTAATACAATACATTTAGTATACATTTTAAAACATAAGATTTTAATATATCATTAAAATGTTTTTTTCTTAATAGGCCTAATTTTAAAAAAATTACCAATTTCTCCCTCTAGTTAAATCTGATTGACTCTGATATGGCAAATGTATTTTTTTAAAGAATTACTTATTACTATTACTTACTCGTAATTTATTTTAGAGAGATTTTTTTGCTATAGGGTGCATGTACTCGTCAGAGAGACAGACAGAGACAGAGAGACACAAAGCAAGAAATCACCCTATGGGAAGGTGGCCATGCTGCCCTTCTCCTCTTGGGATTTTGGGCATGTACACACATGCGTTGGCATGAGTTTTAAGTCATTGGGTCTGGGACTTGAACTGCAGTTGACTATGTGGCAGTCCAGTGGCATAACCATTATGCCATCTGCTGGTTCCCTATTATTATTTTTAACTCGCTGTAGGGCATGTGAACTTACCAGAGAGACAGAGAGAGGGAAAGTGAGAAAGCAAGCCTCCAGGGACCATGGTCCAATATGTGGGAGTCTAGCACCTTAACCAGCATGCCACCTGTTGGCCCCAGCAAATGTAATTTTTGCTTGAACTTGCTTTGGAGTTTCAGTTTGTTGCTTGGCTAGATTTACATGATTTATTTGGATTACTTTGTAAAACTTCCATAAATATATGTGTAAAGTTAAATGAACTCTTCATTATATTGCTTTTTACTTAAGTGAAGATGAAAAAGAAATAGTTATCAATATTGGACACAAAGGTGTGTCACTGATATTTAAAGTTGTTTAGCAGACTAATTAAAGATATTTGCAGCAAATTCTACCCTACACAAGGAAGTTGGAATAAGAAAGTCTGGGTTTAGGAGCCAGCAGATAGCATGGGGGGTTACAGCACCAGACTCCCACATTGTCAATAATGGCTTGAGTCTTGGACCCAATGGCTTGAAAAATTGCACCAGGCACATGTGCATGTATGCCCGAAAGCTCAGAATCTAAAAGGAGGAGAAAGGATTGCAGTATGGCCATCCTCTATGGGGATGATTTCTCACTTTTCCTTGCACTGTCTTTCTCTCCAACAAGTGCATGTGCTCTATGGCAAAAACCTAAAATAAGGGCTGGCAGGAAGCATGGTGGTTAAGGGTGCTAGACTTCCACAACATGGCCGACTGTGGTTCGAGTCCTAGACCTGGCGGTTTACTTTCTCATTTTCCCTCTCCCTCTCTCTCTCACTTTGTCCATCTGTGGTCAAATTTAAAGAAATAGAGAAAGAGAGAGAAAGAGAAAGAAAAATAAAATAATTCTTTAAGAAAAAGCTAAAAATAAAAAAGAAAGATTAGGTTTATGCTAATCTCTGCCTCTGCCCATGTAACTATGAAGCTATTCATTTCCATATTCTAGTCTTCTGCTCCATAAATGTATGTTTATAAATTTCTTATGTACAATTATAATAAGAAACCAGACATTTCTAATAAAACAGTGATATATAAAATGCATTTTATTTATGTGTCTTTTATATTATCTTCAGCATCCAGGAAACTGGATAGGAATGAAGTTGAAATATTTGAGAAATCTTAATTATACTGTGGTAATGAACTGCTTACAACAGTTTTAAAACAGTCTCTGTTTATATGATTCATATACAAGAGAAGTCTAGGTTTACTCTTGTCTGTCATAAAGGGCATTTCTTTGTAAAATTTTGACAAGTATTAACTTACAGTATTGTAATTGTTATCACTTTAAATTCTCTTACTATCTTTAATAGCATGAAGGTATCCCAAGTATCAGATTCAGTGTGATCCTGAAGAATGTAATGATTTTAATGTATTAATAATTTCAAGCATTCAAGAGCTCAGTTACTGTGTGTAGCTGTGGATTCAGTTTTTCTTTGGTTTGAAATGTTGGTATAGAGCTTATCTTTCTTTCTCTTTTTAAAAGTTTCTTTTTCTCTTCCTTTCATAAGAGAAACAGAGAGACATGTACCCCTGACAAGGTCTCATTACACCATGGCCTCCCCTGCATCCACCTTACAGCCAGCCAGGATCATGGTGCAGCCTCGGACAGGCCCAGTGTGTTCAGTTCTACCTGGGACTCAAACCCTGGGCCTTCTCACATGGCTCCAGGATCGTGCAACAGTGCCTGTACCACCACAGCTGGCCAGAGCTTACGTCTCTCTTAGGTGCCACTTGTGACAATTAGCAGTCAGGACGGAAAATAGCGTTTTGAATATTGAAAACATTTGAAGAATTTAGGTATTTTGAAATGTTTAAAAAACAAGGATAGTAGAAGAGAAAAGAAAGGTATTTGGGACCAGCAGATGATGCAGTGGTTGGGGTAAGGTGCTGGACTCTGTCTGACATGGCTGACCGTGGTTCTAGTCCCAGACCTGGCAGCTTGCTTTCTCATTTTCTCTGTCTCTCTCTGGTTAGTGTACATGCCCTACAGCAAATTTAAAAATAATAATAGTGACAAATAAAATTAGATAAATATGGTCCAGCATTTGGTATAATGGCTATGTCGCATGACTCCCATGTAATCAATCACAGTTTGAGTTCCGGACCTGGTGGCTTAAACTCACACCGGACGCATGTGTGTGCGTGCCCAAGATCCCGAGAGGAGAATGGAGGAGAAGGGACTGTGGAGTGGCCATCCTCCCTGGAGGGTGATTTCTTGTTTTCTGTCTCTCAGTCTCTCTCTTTCTGGCGAGCCCATCTGCTCTATAGCAAAAACCTCTCCAAAAGAAAAAAAAATTGATAAATAATTATTTAAGAAAAAGAGAGATAATCATTTGATGGTGTGATAAAATATGCTAGTAGCTATCTCATTTGATACTAATGCTTCCCTGTCCTTCTTTCCCTTTTCTCTCTGTCTCTCACTCTGTGTATATGTACATACATGCATAATTCCATGCTGTAATGTACAATGCTGGATCCCACATGGCTAACCGTGGTTCCCAGTAGCTTGAGAAACACGCTGGGCACGTGTGTATTCATGTGCCCCAAATCTAAAAAACATATTTGTCTAAAAAACAAAAATAAAAACCAAAACACAAATGTCCACTTACATTATACATTCTTCCTGCTTATGGCCACATAGCCTTAATTATTTCTTTTTAATCAAGCTTGTTAATTATATTGTTAAAAAAATTTTTGTAAAGATTTTTTTAAGAGTTATTTATTTATTTAATTCCATTTTTTAAATTTGACCAGAGAAAGACAGAGAGAGAGAGAGAAAGGAACAATGAGAGAGAGAGAGAGAGAGGAACAATGAGAGGGACAACCACCCAGTCTGGGACTCGAACCACAGTCGGCCATGTGGGACTCCAGTGCCTTTAACCACCACACCACCTGCCAGCCCCTATTGATTTATTTTTAAATTTGACCAGAGAGGGACAGAGCCAGATACAGAGAGAAAGAGAGAGCGGGAGGGTTGGAGGGGAGAGAGTGAAAGAAAATGAGAAAGCAAGCCACCAGGTCCAGGACTAACCACAGTCGACCATGTGGGAGTCTAGCGCCCTTAACCACCACGCCACCTGCTGGCCCCTACACTGTTAAAATTGTTAAAACTGTTATGATTTTCTTTTTGTCTACTTGAGCTCTTGGATCCTGAGAGAACAACATTATATGTTCCTATTATAACATAATAGCAGCTTAGAATTTGTTTCTCCTTGTTTTTGTACCAGCCTTTACGTGGTTAATATCTTCAGTTAATTCTTGTTTCAACAATTTTGTGTGCTTATGTATTGCTCTCATATTTTACTGAAGTTAATATGACAATAGAATTCTGAGTTCAAAATGTTCTCTTGTAACTTGGCCAAAAGCATTTTATTATCTTTTGTCACTCCATATTACAGATGAGGGTCCAATGCTGAACTGACTTTTTTTTCCTTAAAAAGAAGTTTTTCATTTATTTGTTTGGAAGTGTTTAGGACTTTTTTTTTATCCTTGAACTTTGGAATTTCCCCTGGCTCTAACACTCACTGTAGAATTCTTCCAAATAAGTTCTGCTTTAGAAAAATAGACCAGGGGACCAGCAGATGGTGTAATGGTTATGTCGCTGGAATCCCACATAATCGAGCATGGTTCAAGTCCCAATCCCGGTGGCTTAAATCTCACGCCAGGTGCATGTGTGTGCACACCCAAAATCACAAGAGGAGAATGGAGGAGAAGGGATTGTAGTGTGACCATGCTCCCAGGGGATGATTTCTCACTTTCTGTTTCTCTGTCTCTCTGGCGAATGCACTCACCCTATAGCAAAAACAAACAAACAAAACAAACAAACAAACGAACAAACAAACAAACAAAAACTCAAAAAAAGAAAAATATACCAGCACGTTATATAGGAGAAGGTGGACACTGATGCTAGAATATGCTGCTTTGAACCTGTGCCTTCTTAAAGTCACTCAGCCATTACTTTTCTTGACTCAGTCACTCCAACTTCATTGGCTGTTCTGAGGAGGATTTTTATTTTGTTTGGCCCGCTGTTGCTTTAGGTTCCTTCTGGAGCTTTGTTTTGTGCTTGGAAGTTTTCACTTTCACAGATAGAGAATTGATGACTCCGTTCTTCAAGTACGTCAGTCCTTGTCTGCCCCTGCGCGGTTCTCATCTGCTGTGGTGCCCTTCCGTGCCTTCTAACACTATCATGAATTTTTAAAATATTTGTTCTTCTGTTTCACTGACGTTGGTAGGTGCGTGTGTTCAGTTAGCCCTTCGAACTGCAATGTAAAGGTTTTAATGGGCTCACTAAGTAATATAGTATTTTCCAGAAGTAAATCCACATAAAAATTGTAACTTTGATGAAATTCTCAAGAGATAAATTTATATTGTTCCATTTAAAACAATATATGTCTTTTAAAAAGTTTAAGGAGTAGAAATATGTATGTATAGCTATATATACATATATATATATATAAGATGCTAGTGCCAGAATTGCATCAGAATTCTTAAAAAAATTAATGTTGGAACTCCTTGAAAAAAAGGCCTTAATTGAATTGAATGTTACAAATTAAGGTATGGTGAGTTTGTGGTGTGTATATGTGATATGATACTTCTAATATATATTTTTAAACTTTTCAAGTTTGAACAAATCATCTAAGAATGCATGAAATGGATGTTTTGTGCCAAGGATAAATTCCTAAAGAAAAACCACAAATTGCTTTTCGATATTAATTCTTGTAATGATTCTTTAGAGTTTAACTAAGTTTAATAGATTGGAAGTCAGTCTTTATGAAAGCGAATCATAGTACATTCATTTTAAATGCTACTGTCTTGCATGATCAGCCTTTAGTGAGTCTACGTAAAATTCATAAAAAACTATTACAGAAGAGGATTTTTTTTTAGCAATCACAGTACCAGCATCAAAAGTCATTTCAGTGATAATAGAACAAAAATATTTTTCAGTTACTCTGTTTACTGTACACTATTTCTTTAGTTCCTGATTTGTACCAAGAGGTTTATATTGTAAATAAAGTTATTATGAATATCGTTATGCGTGTACCTTGACAATTTTTGCAGTTAGAATTGTGGGATAAATTCTTCGTACTGGAATTGTGGATGTACCTATTACATTTTCATAGCTGAACTCACATTGCCCCTTCAAGAGGTTGTTAGAATTTATGTTCCCACCAGTGGTATGTAAGAGTGTGTGGAGGCTGCAGGTGGTGAAGGCACTGGACTCCCACATGGCCGGCTGCAGTTCATGTCCTACACCTGGCACTTGCTTTCTCACTTTCCCTCTTTTTTTAACTTGCCCTGTAGCAAGTTAAAAATAATAATAATGATAAATAAATAATTCTTATAAAAAAAGAGTGTGTGTTCGCATGTTTTCACCTATCCTAGGTATTAACAAACATAATTTTATGTCTGTCTGAGAGATTAAATTTTTTTCTTGCTTTGATTTGCATTTATTTATTTATGAGTGAAGCTAAGTATCTTTTAGCTGCTTAAAAAATTTTTTTAATGGTCTTTGCCCATTCTAAACTCTAGCTCTCATTTTTAATCATAGGCCTTGATTAATAGTCTTAAATCATATGTTTTGAATACTAATCTTTTGTCCATTGTATGTTTTGTAGATATTTTTCTCATTTTGTCAGAGTCAACTCACCGTTTATTGACTTTTAAAAATTTTAGGTGTAGTTAGGCGTTGCTTAATGACAGAGATAGATTCTGAGAAATTGTTAGGCAAGTCTTTTTTTTTTAGAGGTTTTTGCTATAGGGCGTGTGCGCTCGCCAGGAAGACAGAGAGACAGAAAGCGAGAAATCACCCCCCAGGGAGGGATGGCCACACCGCAATCTCTTCTCCATTCTCCTCTTGGGATCTTGGACATGCACACACACAACGCCTGGCGTGAGTTTAAGCCACTGGGTCCAGGACTCGAACCACTGTCGACTACATGGGAGTCCAACGACATAGCCATTATGTTAACTGCTGGTCCCTATTAGGCAATTCTGTCATCATGCAGACATTATAGAGTGTGCTTATACAAAAGCGAGATGACATAGCCTAGTACTCACCTAGGCCATATGGACTAGCTTATAATCTTATGGGACAATGGTCATATATGATATTCAGCATTGACCAAAGCGTTGTTATGCAGCTCATGACCGTAGGCTTATCTGTCTTTATACCTTTTGGGTTTTATATCTGCCTAGAAAACCCTTATACTATAATATTGCAAATAAATTCATCTTGATTCTTTCAATAATAGATTTTATTTTATTTTATATCTTTACATCTTTATTTCAGCTGGAGTTAATTTTGCTAGAAGTGTCTGGTAATCTGGCTTCATTTTTCCCAGGTGGATCACCAGTTATCTTAATGTCATTTGTTGAATAAGCCTTTTCCTTGATGGCTTGAAGGCTTTCTTTTGTGGAAAATTAAACTTATTTATATATTTGGGTCTATTTCTAGTCTTATTTTTTGGTCTTATTAATTTAGTAGTTCTCTTCCAGTGCTTAACAATTTTAGTTATTTTAGCTTTATCATGTATTTTGATTTGGTACTACAAGTTTCTTTCAAATTTCTTCATCTTGCACCAAATAAATTTTCTAAAATTTTTTCTAAAAACCTACCAATACTTTAGTTGATATTGCATTTAATATGTAGATTTGCTTAGGGAAAATGAACATTTTTACAATATAGACACTATATATCATATCTTTTTTTTATTTTTTGAGAGTTTTTTGCTATAGGGCGCGTGTGCTCACCAGACAGACGGAAAGAGACAGAGAGACAGAAAGTGAGAAATCACCCCCCAGGGGGGATGGCCACGCTGCAATCCCTTCTCTCTGTTCTCTCAGGATCTTGGGCACACATGCACACGCACCCAGCATGAGTTTTAAGCCACCAGGTCCGGGACATGAACCGCGGTCAACTACATGGGAGTCTAGCAACATAGCCATTACGCTAACTGTTGGTCCCATATCACATCATTTTAATAAATTTTATTTCATGCTCTTTAGAGCTTCTGGTTTTCATGTGATCCTAAACTTAATGAGCAAGACACAAGATATTCTTAAGTTAAACTTAATTGTGCTTGTGTCTTTGGTAGCTCTCTCTTTGGTATCTATTATGAGTAGAATTTTTTTATCTTATTTTCTAATGGATCATATTTTTATACAAAAGTCATGCATGTTTTGTAAATTTCACTTTCCTAATTCTTTTACTAATTTATGATCATTGGTTTACTAGTTCTTTGTTTTACTTATATTTTCTACAAATAATGATAGCTTTACTTGTCATGTCCATCTTATAATTCTTACTATTTTTAAATTGGAAGATTTGATATTGATTGATTTGGTCTACAATTTTTTCTGTTTTCATGGACTGTCATTTTGGTATCATTCTGCTGTTTTGGGGGATATTTTGTTTTTAATTGACACATAATAAGTGTACACATTCATGGGGTATAGTAGGTTCTGATATATGTGTACATGGTGCAGTGATCAAATCAGAGTATTTAGCATAAATACCACCTCAAATCTGTGTCATTTCCTTGTGTTGGGAATATCCAGATTTCTCTTTTTATCCGTTTTGAGATATAATAAATTATTAATTATAGTCAGCTAATTGTGTACCAGAACTTATTCCTCCGATCATAATTGTAATTTTGTACTGGTTAACTACCCTTTATCTATCCACTCTCCATATCATTCCCAGCTTCCGGTAATCAGTATTCTACTCTACTTTTATGAGACTATTTTTTTTTTTCTTTTAAAGGTTTACTCATTTTATTTTGAGGATGAGAGAAACAGGCACCCTCAACAGGGTCCCGTCATGTCACAGTTGTCTCCCACATTCCGATGTCTAGTCTGCTGTGATAGGCGCATGCACGCTTGGCATGCTTCACTTTGACTGGGAATGCAAACTTTGATCTCTCATGTGGCTCCTCCATTGCAGAGTGATTCCCTGCTGCCTATGCCATCATGGCTGAGCCAACTTCAGCTTTTTTAGCTTCCATATATGAATAAGAACACCTGGTGTTTATCTTTTTATGCCTGGCTTGTTTCAATTTCCCTGTCGTCCTTCCAGCTCATCAAAGGTGCCACAAATGACTGGATTCCATTATTTCTTATGGCTAAATAATATTCCAGTGTGTATATATGAGAGTATCTCAAAAATTCTGTGGAAAAATGGAATTAAAATACAAGTTTATTTTGGTACAAAATGTGGAAATTTATGCTTTTTTTTCATAATACACATTTCCCATGAACTTTAAGTTTTTGAGGAACCTCCATACTGTTTTCCACAATAGCAGTACTGATTGATATTTTACCAACAGCGTATTAGTCCCCTTTTTTCACGTCCATGCCAACTTTTGATATTTTTGTGTCTTCTTTTTAAAAAAAAGTTTATTGAACTTTTATTCATTTATTTATTTATTTAAATTTGACCAGAGAGAGACATAGTGAGACAGAGAGAGAGAGAGAAAATGAGAAAGCAATCCGCCAGGTCTAGGACTCAAGCTGTGGTCGACCATGTGGGAGTCCAGCACCCTTAACCCCCACACCACCTGCCAGCCCCTTTTGTGTCTTCTTGATGACAGCCTATAATTTTAATTGGGATTAGGTGATATCTCATTGTTTTGATTTGCATTTCTCTGATGATTAGTGATGTTGGACATTTTTCATAATATCTGTTGATCTTTTGTATATCTTCTTTTAAGAAATGTCTATTCAGGTCTTTTGCCCATTTTTTTAGGAACTATTTTTTATTTAATTCAATTTTTTTTTTTTAAATTTGACCAAAGAGTGAGAGAGAGAGAGACAGAGAGAGAAACTGAGAAAGCAATCTGCCAGGTCCAGGAATTGAACTGTGGTCAACCATGTGAGAATCCAGGACCCTTAACCACCACCTGCTGGCCCCCTCTTTTGCCCATTTTTAAACCAGATTATTTGTTTTTTAGTTCTTGAGTTGTCTGAGTTCTCTGTATGTATTCTGGATATTAACACCTTGCCAGGTATATAGTTTGCAAATATTTCCTTCCATACTGTAAATTGCCTTCTCTTTCTGTTGACTGTTTCTTTGTGCAGAAGCTTTTCAGTTTCATATAGCCCCATTTGTCTTTTTATTATTATTATTATTATTATTACCTCTGACTTTAAGGTCATATTCATGAAATTTGTAAGTGAATAGATAAAAATAGATATGCCGTCTATATAGTAACTAAAAGAAAACTGTTGCAGCTATTTTACTGTCACCCAGATCAATGCCGTAAAGCGTTTTCCCCTATGTTTTATTTTAGGAGTCTTATAGTTTTGGTCTTTCATACATTTTGAGTTGAGTGATATGGTTAGAGATAGGGATGTACTTTATTCTTCTGCATATGGATACCCGGTTGTACTTTATTCTGTGTATGAGTACCCAGTTTTTCTGCCATTTATTGAAGTGACCCCAATGTGTGTTTTTGGTGCCTTTGTTAAAAATTGGTTGGCTGTAAATGCATGGATTTATTTCAGGGTTCTCTGTTCATTCCTTTGGTCTATGTGTCTTATTTTTATGCCAGCACCACGCTTTTTGGATACTATAGTTTTATGATATATTTTGAAGTTAGGTAATATGATGCCTTTGGCTCTGTTTGTTTGTTTTTCCTTCAAGATTTTCTTGGCTCTTTGTTTTTTTGTTTGTTTGTTTGTTTTGTGGTTCTATATAAATTTTAAGATTGTTTCTTTTATTTCTGTAAAGAATGTCATTGATATTTTGATAGGGATTACATTGATTTTGTAGATTGGTTTGTTAGAATGAATATAATACTGGGACCAGCAGTTAGTGTAATGGCTATGTCGCTGGACTCCCACGTAGTTGACCGTGGTTCAAGTCCTGGACCTGGTGGCTTAAACTCATGCCGGGCGCGTGTGCGTGCGTGCCCAAGATCCCGAGGGGAGAATGCAGGAGAAGGGATTGCAGCGTGGCCATTCCCCCTGGGGGTGATTTCTCGCTTTCTATCTCTCTGTCTCTGTCTGTCTGCCGAGCACACGTGCCCTATAGCGAAAATCTCTCCAAAAAAGAGAAAAAAAAGAATGAATATAATACTATTTGTGTAAAAAGAATTTGGAAGAGATTCTGGCCAGAGTAGATTATAAACTGAAATTCCTGTATATTAAATAACTACAGTAAACTGAATGAAAAGTTGTCAACTACATACAGTAGGATATAAATTAAGTTGGGCATTTCTGAAAGAGTTAAGATTGTGGAGGTAAACAGGAAATATTTTTTAGAACTTTGAGTTATGTAACAAAAACTCCAGTGATATGTTTTGTCATTTTTTTCTATAAAAGTACAGTTTAATTTTTACTTTGATATCTCACTTTCTCCCGTGTGAAATCTTTACTTCAGTTCTGTTGGTCTGTCATTGTCTTTTAAATATTTATTGCTATTCCTAATTTGGCATTGACATGCTTGGTTTGATTAATTCACTCATCAATCAAACATCTTCTATTTTCCAAGCACTGTACAAAATACTGGAGTCCCAGTGGTAAGTAAGAAAGTTTTACATCTCAAGGACATGAGCTTTTTGATTTAAGGTTCTAATATGATATGTCATGGTGATTAAGCGTTTTGAAATTTAAAAACAAAGTGTTAAAATTAGGTAGTCCTGAGTTCAAATACTCACTTTGTCGCTTAATAGCAGTATCAGCTTAAGCATATTATTTAATATAAAATGCCTACTTTCTTTTCTGTAAAATGGAAATACTAAATATTTCCAGTATATATATTGTTTTTGTGTGAAATCCCTGAGTTAATGTCTATAAACTACTTTGCACAGTCGACACATAGTAAGAGCTGCATTATGGTAGTAACTGTGAGTACTATTACTACTTCTACCACAGAAATCATCACACATTAAACATGTTTGAGTAATTCATCACAGTCCCTACCCACATCATTTTTCTAATGCCGTAGCACATGAGGAATTAAACTCTAGTCACATATACTTTAAAAATTGAGCTTGACTTACTGAAAGAGAAAAATTCAGTGTTCTTTAGTTGAACTATTTAATTGGGGGGGGAGGGAGAGAGGTTTTTGCTATCGGGCGTGTGTGCTCACCAGAAAAGACAGATAGAAAGTGAGGAATCACCCTCCAATGGGGATGACCATGCTGCAGTCCCTTCTCCTCCGTTCTCCTCTCAGGATCTTGGGCACGCACGCACATGCACCCGGCGTGAGTTTAAGCCACCGGGTCTGGGACTCAAACTGCGGTCAACTACATGGGAGTCCAGCAACATAGCCATTACACCAACTGCTTGTCCCTGCACTATTTAATTTAACCTCTGTTGTTTTTAATAATATTTGAGTGAGTGAATTTTAATTTTATTTGTGTTACATTTTGAATTCAGTTTTATAAAATTGTGTCTTAGCTTAGGA
This sequence comes from Tupaia belangeri chinensis, assembly GCF_000334495.1. NCBI lineage: Eukaryota > Metazoa > Chordata > Mammalia > Scandentia > Tupaiidae > Tupaia > Tupaia belangeri. Next base: position 1,310,243 of record NW_006205008.1, read on the forward strand.
ATAAGAAATGGTCCCACAGTCACTTTGTGTGTGAACTCTGCAGCTTCTTGCTGTCCATTTTATTGTTTGGGCATCATTTGCTTAAGGAAGGCCTGTTAAATGAAATCTTACTTATAGTATGGCAGTACACACTAAGTTCTTCTTGTATACTCTTTCTGGACTTTGAAATATAACCTAAGTTTTCTGAACCTCTTTTGCTATTAAAATGGAGTTACTGAGCTATTGGATTTACTTTTCATGGTTTTGAAGACCAAAAGTATTTATAAGAAATACCCAAGAATTGTATTGTCACCTTAATTATTTGACCTCTTCTAGATTCTCAGAGCTAACATTAGGAGTTGTTTGTTTATTGATTGACTGATTGGTTGATTGATTGCTAGAGAGCATGTAGCTCAGTGGAGAGAGAGAGAGGGAGAAAGTAAGAAAGGGGTGGCCATGCTGCAGTCCCTTCTCTTCCATCCTCCTCTGGAGGTTTTGGACACATGCATAAGAACATATGGCGTGTTTTTAAAGCTGCTGGGTCTGAGACTTGAACCACACAGTTGGCCATTTGGGATCCAGCCACCTTAACTAACCATCATGCTACCAGCTGACCCAGGAATCTTTTCTTTCATGAGAGAGAGAACGCTTCTGCATGTGAGAGCATGCATGACAGTGGCAGGTGGCCCGCAGGGGGTGGGGTTGTAGGTGGGGGAGGAGAAGATTAAAAGACATTCCTGATAGGGTCTCCTGCAGTCTCCTGCCCCAGCAGCCCAGCCTGCTAGGACCACAGGCAGATACCACTGTGCCCAGCTTGTTCAGGTTGGTCCAGGACCTGAACTCTGGCCTCCCATGTAGCCTCTGCCACATACAGTGGTGCCCCACTGCATGTGCCACTGCTTCTGGGCCCACTAAGAATCTTGAGAGTCATTAGAGTCATCAGTATCTTAGGTTCATTTAGCCTTTCAACTGGGAAACTTCTAAAAGTGCTCAGAGGGAATTTGGACTTAGCACTTTCATGTCGTAATATACCCGAGAGAGAGAAGGAGAAAGAAAGACACAGTGATTGGTCTTAATGAAGCCCTAGTTTTATATTTGAAAATAGAAGAAAAACAGAAATTGTAGGATATACTTCAGACCAATACCAAAGTGTTGGAGATGAATCCGGTCTGAAGAGAAAGCACTCCTATATTGCTTGATGATCGGGTGAGGAGAAGGGATGCTCTTATTCAGTAGGCTGCTCTTTTTCTTCTTTTCTTTCCTAAATACAGTTACTGATTTGACATCTAACAGCTGACAAATAGTCTAAAATGTTTCACAAAAGGGAGGGCAGAATTTAGAGCAGTATTCTATTACTTAATTTTTTTGTTGTTGAACTGAACATTTTTGGCATATTTAGTTGGTTTATTTCTATCAAGTATAAAACTTTAGAAAAGGAACTTACTGATAACCCTATTAAATATAATAAGTTACTAATGTGGCAACAGTGATAAACAAAAATATTTAAAAATTAAAATGGTTGACAACAGCAGATTCAGGGTTGATACAAGAAAGGTCAGTGGAACACCAAAGCATTCACGTAGAGACTAAACAGAGCTATGTTGGTGATCGTCCTGAGGACTGTTTGGATTGGAGGTATTAGGGCAGAGGTCCTATTTACATGAGTTAGAGAAAACAGGAGGAGGATGGAGTAGAATAAGTGCTGACAACTCTCGAGGGACACTGCTATAGAGTGGTGAGAGGTAGTAGCTACACAGAGATGTAGGGTTAAGAGAGGGTTATTTTTGTTTTGTTTTGTTTTCTTCAATGTGGAAAAATAGCATAACATGTTTACCTACAGATGGATGTTCTCCATTAAAAAGGGAAAGTTATGAAGGGGAGATTGGGGCAATTTCTGTGGCATGACTTTGGTTGGCAAGAAGAGATGGGTACCACCGTGAAAGTACAAGGCTTGTCTTTAGAGAGGAGCATGAGTCATTCATTACAGTAACAGAGAGAACAAAATAAATAGAGGCTAATAGAGATTGATTACTGATATCACAGTAAGGGAAGTGGAAGGTTTTTTCCTGTTAGTTTTTTTTTTTTTAATGAATTTTATGGATCATCAGCTGAGAGTATCTGAGTGATGGGGAAGGGAATGAACTAGGGAGGGACCAGCAGATAGCATAATGGCTACGTTGCTGGACTTCCATGTAGTCGACCGCAATTCAAGCGTCGGACCAGGTGGTTTAAACTCACACCAGGAGCATTTGCGTGCATGCCCAAGATCCCAAGAGGAGAATGGAGGAGAGGGGATTGTGGTGTGACCACTCCTTCTGGGGGATGATTTCTCACTTTCTGTCTTTCTGGCTAGTGCATGTGCCCTATAGTAAAAACCTCTCCAAAAAAAGAGAGAGAGAGAGAGAAAAGAAATGAACTAGGGGACCAGCAGGTGGTGTGATAGTTGAGGCACTGGACTCCCACATAGACAACTGCGGTTCGAGTCCCAGACCTGGCAGCTTACTTTCTCGTGTTCTCTGTCTCTCTCTTCCTCTCTCTCTCTCTGGTGAGAGCACATACCCTATAGCAAATTAAAAATAAATAAATAAAATAATTCTTAAGATAAAAAAAAGAAAGAAATGAACTGGGAAGGTAAAAAGAGGAAAGGGAGCTCCAGAATAATATGTATTTCAAGAAAAACATCTGGCCTACTTTACAGATATGTTACTCATTTGGCCTTGAAAGTATATTGTTGGGGTTCTAATTCTGTTCTTTCTTTTAGAAAATCACTTCTCTCTTATCTCCTTTTTCGGAGTAGAAATAAAAAATAATTGGTCCTTTGGGCAAGTTTGAGTATCTATTTTGTCCTAATAAAAAAACTAATTAAGCAACAAAATATCTTTTGAAGGTCTTACTGTCCAGTCACTCAGTTGTATATAGTCTTATTAACTAGTGTCAAAGTTAAAGAATGGGACTATTGATTTTCTGGGTTTCACCATCTTAAAGACATCAACATCTTTTTCTTCTTCTTTTAGATGTTTTTAATAGTTGCTCCTCTTTCTGTCCTCTACAACTGGAAGGATGAATTGGATACCTGGGGATATTTCAGAGTCACTATTTTACATGGTAACAAAAAAGACAATGAACTGATTCGCATAAAGCAGAGAAAATGTGAAATTGCTCTAACAACTTACGAAACACTGCGCCTATGTCTGGATGAGCTTAACAGGTAAGGAGAATAATGGGAATGATTATACTAATATTCTTCTCCCATCATATATATGTGTGTGTGTATATATATATATGTATATATTCACATATATATAAAATTTTATATTGAGTTTTAAGTGCTACATATTCTTTAGTCAAACTTCTCTTTATTGTTTATAATAACTTACTATAACAACTTAATTCTGAAATGTTATAATTTATAATAACTTATTTTCTGAGAAGGAAAAACCCGCATTAGGTTTCCAGTTTCTTCTTTTTATTATTATGTTTTTTAGTTTATTTATTTCATGAGTGAGAGAGATACAGAGAGAAAGAAAAAGAGACAGCACCCTGAAAGGATCCCAATACTGTGATCTACCCCCCAAGCCTCCAGCCAGCCCCAAATCATGGGCACACAGCTACAAATAGCCTATATGACACTGGAAATAGTCCAGTGTCCTCTGGGAGGTCTCTAGACTTGAGCTGGGAACTCTCCCATATAGGGTTGCCTTGCAGAATGTCACATTTTACCATTGCTCCACCGTCCAGCCTTACCTGTTTCTTATTCTAGTTCTTAAACTCACTATAGGATACCTCTCTAAAATAATAATAATGCCTATTAAAGAATGATAAAACTTGGGACCAGCAGGTGGTGTGGTGGTTAAGGTAATGGAGTCCCACATGGCTGACTCTGCGGTTCAAGTCCTGGACCTGGTGGCTTCAGAATCATGCCAGGTGTGTGTGTTCATGTCCAAATTCCGGAGAGGAAAATAGAGAAGGGTTTGCAGCATGGTCAATTACCTGAAAGGTGATTTCTTACTTTCCTTCTCTCTTTGTCTTTGTCTTTATCTCTCTCACCAGAAAGCACATGTACTCAATGGCAAAAAAAAAAAAAGAAAAGAATGATAAAACATGTTTTAAATTTCTTGCAGTCTTTTGTGCATACAGTGCTTCTGGACTAGGACAGTGATTTTCATGAATGATTTTAATTATGGGAGTATTTTGAATGTAGGGTGGCAAAAATATGTATATGCATGTGTACATGTGAAAACATACACACACACAATCACATATATGTAGAAAATGATTGTAGCCTAGAGTGAAAGGAATGTGGCTGGGAGGCACCACCAATGAGATCACAGAGTAGTATTGAAAGCCATTTAGAAAATTTCGGTGTTTATTTTTAGAGCAATAGAGTTCCCTGATAAGCTTTCAGCAGATTACCAATATGATAAAAATTATCATATTTGTATTTTATTTATTTATTTATTTATTTATTTTTAAATAAGTGCATATGGCAAATACTTTATTTTTTTTTCAATTTTATTCATTGTCATTATTTTGTTTTATTTTTTTAAAGTTGACCAGAGACAGACAGAAAGAGAGAAGGATAGTGAGAAAGCAAACTGCCAGGTTTGGGATTCGAACCATGGTCAGTCATGCAGGAGTCCAGTCGCCTTAACCACCACATCACCTGCTGGCCCCCATATTTGCATAATATTTTATAAGTGTCCTAGCTGCTGTTTATGCAGACAGAAGAGAGCCCAGCTGAATGGAGAAAGACCTATTAAGAGGTTTGTTAGGGGCTGAATTTTGTTTTTCCCTTCCCCTTAGTTCATATGTTCAGATCCCAACCCCACTACCTAGAATATATTAGAGGCAGGTCTTTAAAGAAGTGATTAAGTAAAAATGAGGCCATTTGGACTAAGGCCTAGGGTGACTGATAATCCTTGTAAGAAGAGAAAGAGACATTAGGGACAGAGGAAAGGAAGTGTGAGGATACAGCAAGAGCAAAGTCAAGAAGAGAGGCCTCAGAAGAAATCGATCTTGCTGGAGCCTTAATCTCAGATTTCTGATTTGTGAGAAAATAATTTTCTAGTGTTTAAGCCATCCGCTCTGTGGTATCTTTGTCTTGATATCACTAGCAAACTAATACAAGGTTTTTATAACAAGGTTTTTTTTTTTTGGAGAGATTTTCACTGTAGGGCGCATGCGCTCACCAGAGAGACAGAGAGAGACATAGAGACAGAAAGCGAGAAATCACCCCCCAGGGGGGATGGTCACGCCGCAATCCCTTCTCCTCCATTCTCCTCTCGGGCTCTCCTCTCCGGATCTTGACCATGCACATACACGCGCCCGGCGTGAGTTTTAAGCCACCGGGTCCGGGACACGAACCGCGGTCGACTACGTGGGAGTCCAGCGACATAGCCATTACGCTAACTGCTGGTTCCCTGATCAAGGTATTCTATAGTCAAGTCTAAATAGTTTAGACTTCAACTCTTTATAGTTGTTTCAGCAAGAGGTTGGGCCTTGGTAAAGTCATTAAATTGGATCTGCTACTCGCTTAGATTTCTCCCTTCTCCCTATTAGGATATGATTTTTACCTTCTAGGTCAAGGTTAAAGTGTTCCATCAGGAAAAAAGTTATCTATTAAGTCTTTAAAATGTTAAGATATTCTAGTCAGTTTGAACTGTTGTCAATGAAGGAATTAATGGTATTTCCCCAAAGTATATTGAAGTTTACAAAACCAGGTTATTTTTTAAGGTGATACTTGAAAATTAAAATGCTTTAATGTGGGACCAGCAGTTGGCGTAATGGCTGTGTTTCTGGACTCCCATGTTGTCAGTCACGGCTCGATTGAGTCCTGAGATTCTAGCACCTTGGCCACCACACCACCTGCTGACCCTGTTTGTAATTTCTGAGGGAAGAGTTGATATCCTCTATTACAGTCGTAGATTTGTTTCTTCTTTCAGTTCTGTCAGTTTCCAACTCATCTTGAAGCTCTTTTATTATGTTATATGCATTGTGGTTATTCTTTCCTTATGAGGTAATCCTTTGATCTTAACCAAAAAGACCTTTGGGGACCAACAGATAGTGAAGCAGTTACGTTATTGGACTCCCACAAGGCCAAACACAGTTTGAGCCCTGGACCTAGTGCCTTAAAACTCACTCTGGGCACATGTACATGCATACCTAAGATCCCTGGAGGAAAATGGAGAAGGGATTGTAGCCCAGCCATATCTCCTGGAGGGTGATTTCTCACTTTCCCTCTCACTGTCTCTGTCTCTTTCTCCAGCAAGCACACATGCCCTAAGGCCAAAACCTCTAAAAAAAAAAAAAATGACCTTTTATTGCTAATAATATTTTATATCTTGGCTTTTTGACTGGTTTTAACCTAGCCAATAATCTTCTTATGTTTATGTTTACTGCATGTATATAAGTTTTCATCTTTTATTTCTTTGTATTTAAAGAAAATCTCTTGAAGTTAGTATATAATTGAGTCTTGCTTTTTTTTTTTATTCATTTTGGATCATCTTTGTCTTTTATTTGTGGTTATTTGGATCCTTTTTTTTTTAGTCTGCGTGCACTTGCCAGAGAGAGATGGAGAAAGGGAAAATGAGAAATTACCCCTCAGAGAGGGTGGTCATATGACAATCACTTTTTTTCCATTCTCCTCTTAAGATCTTGGGCATGCATGCACCCGCACCTGGCATGATTTTCAAGGCTCCAGACTGGAACTCAAACTGTGGCCATGTGGGAATCCAGCACCTGGTGCCCTGAGACATTCATGTTTAATGTGATTACTAATAAAGTTGGATATAGGGCTTCCATTTTTGTTAGTTCTTGGTTTTTATCCCATCTAGAAAATTATTTATTAGTAAATTATTCCATTACTATTTTATGGATGCTGTCAAAAGACAGTGATCTGAAGCATGGAGAGCCTGTCTATCCGAGTTGGTGGTGGACGTGAGATTTGAACCTAGACCCATCTGGGTTCAACTCCAGACCTCAAGTTTTTGACCATGATACTGTACTACTACAAAAGTTGTTCTGTGGTTAGATAAATGCAATACATTTATTTATTTATTTTAAAGAATTATTTCATTGAACTTAATTTTTATTTATTTATTTAAATTTGATCAGAGAGGGACAGCAAGAGACAGAGAGGGACAGTGAGAAAGCAAGCCGCCAGGTCCAAGACTAGAACCACGGTTGACTATGTGGGAGTCCAGCGCTTTTAACCACAATGTCACCTGCCGGCCCAATACATTTATTTATTATAGCATCAATCATATTTTAATTATTTTTTAACCTGTTTATCCCTTTAGACTCTAAGCTCTTTGATATAGGAGATTTTATCTTAATTTTTATATTTCAGTCGTTACTACGACTTTAGTACATAACATCTGAAAAAAGTTCAAGTGATCATTTTCTTTTCTGCAATTATAAATATTAAACAAGAATTCTAATGTGGAATTTTACAGCTATAAATTATAAGATTAGGAGAAATAAATGTTATGATTTTTGTTGTATTTATTTTGTTATATTATTAGTTGGAATGGCTTTATTTTGACAAATGTTCAAAATCATTTATATTTAGGAGCCAGCAGGTAGCATAGTGGTTAAGATGATGGACTCTCATCTGATCGACTGTGGTTCGAGTCCCGGACCCAGTGGCTTGAAACTCAAGCCAGATATTTGTGTGAATGTGCCTAAAATCCTGAGCAGAGAAGGGATTGTGGTGTGACCATCCCCTCTGGGAGGTGATTTCTTGCTTTCCACTCCCTATAGCAAAAATCTCTGCAAAAAATTAATAAAAATCATTGATATTTTATCTGAAGAAATATCAGGTTATCTTTGTGAGAATAGTGCTCTGTACATTTATCATGGATAATCCACAGAGTAAACACACTGTAAATTATAAGTGAACTATATTTCTTTATGTTATTACTATTATATTTTTATACTTCATTTTGTTTTTTATCAAAGCACTCTCTATATATATGCATATGATTGAAAGAGCCAAATTGATCGAAGGCTTGTTAAGAAAAACTGCAGTTCACTTCTGACCCCAAGCCCATTACTTAGAACATCTTCAGCTTTTACTAATCTTAGTATTTTTCCTCCCTGTACCTGAAAACATATTTATGCTACAGCTTTAAAATACTTCTTTAGTTTCAGCGTGATCTGTTGATTTCTTTTCAAGGAAAATTAAGATTTTGCTTTTATTTTGCCTTTCTCTTCACTTTAGTAGGATGACCTGGTCCATCTGTTTCATGGAGTAGAGATTGGAATCCAGGAGGCCCAGCTACTTGTTAAACAGACTGTTGACCATTTGCATAACACCAGTCTCCAGAGGCATCTGGTGTCACCCAATTCCTAGCTTTTAAGAGCTAATCATATAAATCAGATTTCCTCTGCTGTCTCCCCTACTGGCACAAGAAAACTGTTTTCTCTGCTTTTGTAAGTCATCTTACCATCGTCTTTCCAGCTTCTAGAGTTTTTTGGCTATTTTCTCTTCACTCTCTCTTTGTTCTTCTGGGCTTCTACCTTTTTTCAATTTTATATTAAGACAATTAAGAAACTTACAGAAAAGTTTAAGCAATGATATATGAACATCCATATCCTCAAAGCTTAGATTGAACAATTGTGTATATATGTATTCAAATGTTGGCAAAATGTAAGCTAACACATATGTGTCTTTGTGTGTGTCTCTGTTTTGGTCTTTGTTTCTGTATGGTGGTGGTATTGAATCATTTCAGTAAGTTGTGTATAACATAATAACATGATCCTTAAATTTTTTTAGTGTGCATCTCCTAAAACTAATTATATTCTTTCTCACATCACAATATCATTGTCACGCTAAGAAAATTAATAGCAATTAAATTTTTCTTAATTATCATAAAAAAGAATTTTTTGAGAGGTTTTTGCTATAGGGTGTGTGTGCTTGCCGGAAAGACAGAGACAGAAAGCAAGAAATCACTCCCCCCAGGGGGGATGGCCACGCCACAATCGCTTCTCCTCCATTCTCCTCTCGGGATCTTGGGCATGCATGCACATGCGCCTGGCATGATTTTAAGCCACTAGATCTGGGATTCGAACTGCGGTTGACTACATGGGAGTCGAACGATGCAGCCATTACGCCATCTGCTATTCTCCTAAAAAATCTTCTAATATCTAATATTTATAAAGCAGGATTCAACAAAAGTTCAGTTGTTGAATTTAGATATTGAGTCTCTTTATTCTATTCCAATTTAAATCCTCGACTTTTTTTTTTTTTTTAATATAACTTTTCTTCTTTTTTTTAAGTTTTTGCCAGAGGTCATGGGTGCTAACCAGAAAGAGACAGAGACAGAAAGAGGGAAAGGGAGAAAGCATTCCCCATCCCCCGCATGGGGAATGGTCACAGTGCAGTACCTTCTTCATTTCTCCATTCTGTCAGGATTTGGGGCAGGTATGCACACATGCCAGGCACACTTTTCAAGCCACTTGGTCAAAGACTTGAACCACATGGTTGGCCATGTAGGATCCTGATGCCCTAAGCACCAGGCCATGGAGTCAGCTTCCATAAAAAGACCTTTTGAGGGCACCAGACAAATTGCCTTTTATGATGTCTCACATACTAGATTTGTTTCATTGCTTTCTCAGGAGTTATGGTTCCCACTATCATCTCTACTTTAGGAAACTGGTTTTGGCCTGTCTTTTCGTGGTTGGTTGGTTTGTTTGTTTTTTTGTTTGTTTGTTTCTCCCACAAATAGGACTTTTTATTTGTCACTATTAAAAGTCTGAAATTTGAACAGCTTCTTAGACTGGTGGTTCATGTCCATCAGCTTGTTCAAATTTAGAGCCTGTCTCATCCCCAGTAGCTTTTCCAGAGCCATTATTCAACCATGAAACTCCATGAGTTTTCCCAATTCAGACCTGAGTTTGTTCAGCATTTTTACTTTTCTGATGAAGACATCATGGAGAGGATAGATAGATTGGAAAGCCTTTTCTATTTCTTTTCCAGTGACATCTGGAACCAGTCTATTGACATTTCTTTTATGTCATTTGTCATGGTTTCCATCATTTTCTTCCATATCTGGTGGACCTGTTGATACCGAGCATAAGAGGTCTTCCATATTTGATTGTTGCATTTTTTAGTAAACCCAATACATAAAAGATGAAGAAAATGACCATTAATGTGAGTTTCAGTCCTGGTCTGCTGTTTTTTTGACCATGGAACACATTTTGTCATGAGCAAAATCCATGCCATGGAAGTTAGGCAGTTTTTGCCCTGAACATCCTTAGTAATTAGCTTGAGTTTCCTAAATGTGATTTCATCATTCTGCAGATCTGTAAGGCTCACTTCAAACACATGGCTCTTAAGACTGTCAGGGGCAATTTTGATACTTCGAGTCCTAGTGGCTAGTGTTTTCCCAATATTTCTTGTGTTGAACATAGAGGTGCTTTCACGTCTTACCAGTCTTTTTTAGAAAATATATCAACCACTTTCTTCTTGGCTCCTGTTTTGCTGACTTTCATAAGGTGCTTATTCTTGCCAACTACTGTGGTGCTACTTAGAGAGCCAAAAGGCTTGGCTTACTGTCTTAATTAGAATTGGGTTAAATATTTTTAGTAAGAATGATTCACAAATGGATTTCTTATTGTATCACTTCAGGAAATATTAATGTCAGATTGTTCCATGGTTAATAATTACACTTTGCAAATATTTTCTCACAGTCTGTACTGTGTCCCTTTTTTATTTTCTAAACTATATCTTTGAAAGAGCAAAAGATTTTAACTTTGATAAAAATCTAACTTACCAGTTTTTAAAATTGATTATGCTTTTGCTGTCATATCTAAGAAACTTGTGCCTAACTCAGAGTAACAAATTTTTTTCCTGTATTTCATAATTTTTAGTAATAGTGCAGATTCAGGTCTATGGTTTATTTTTTAATTGTATGATTTCACATTTACATTTAATCATTGAACATCTTTACAACATATATTAGCTTAGTGCAAAAGTAATTGCAGGTTTGAACTAGTGAAATTCGCCTTTTGATATTGGATACACTGTTAAATAAATGTGGTTATGTTACATATATTTGAATGCACCTTGCTTGCTTTTTTTTGCTAATTACTTATTACTTGATGTTTATTTTATATGTACTTTAGACTATGGAAATGATGTTAGACAAAAAGAAAATTTGAGCAATATTTTTTACTCACATTCAAAATGGGTTGTGGGACCAGCAGCTGGCGTAATGGCTATGTCCCTGGACTCCCATGGGGTCGACCGTGGTTCGAGTCCTGGACCTGGTGGCTTAAACTCATGCCTGGCGCATGTGCATGTGTGCCTAAGGTCCCAAGAAGAGAATGGAGGAGAAGGGATTGTGGCATGGCCTTCCCCCACCCCCCCAGGGGGGTGATTTCTTACTTTCTGTCTCTCTGTCTCTCTCTGTCTTCCTGGCGAGTGCATGCGCCCTCTAGCAAAAACCTCTTTTTAAAAAAAGCCATTAAAATGGGTTGTAAAGCAGCAGAGACAACTCACAACATCAGTGCATTGGCCCAGGAACTGCTAATGAGCATACAGTGCACTGGTTGTCAAGAAGTTTTGTGAAGGAGACTAGAGCCTTGAAGATGAGCAGCATAGTGGCTGGCCATCAGAAATTGACGTGATCTATTGAGAACAATCATAAAAGCTCATCCTCTTCCAGCGACACAAGAAATTGTCATCCTCTTCCAGCGACACATGAAATTGCTAAAAATCTCAATGATAACCATTCTGTGGTCATTCGGCATTTGAAACAAATTGGAAAGTTGAAAAAACTGTAAGTGGGTGCCTCCTAAGCTGACTGAAAGTCTCCCCACTCCCAAATATTATCATTTTGAAGTGTCTTCTTCTCTTATTCTAATCAAAACAGTGAACCATTTCTTGATCAGATTGTGATGTCCGATGAAAATTGGATTTTATATAACTGGCGACAAGCAGCTCAGTAGTTAGACCAAGATGAAGTTCCAGAGCACTTCCCAAAGCCAAACTTGCACTAGAGAAATGTCATGGTCACTGTTTGGTGTGTTCTGATCCACTATAACTGTCTGAATACCAGCTTAACTCCCTTATATCTGAGAAGTATGCTCAGCAAACCAGTGAGATGCACTAAAAACTAGAATGCCTGCAGCCAGCATTGGTCAACAGAAAGAGTCCAATTCTTCTCCATGACAACAGCCAATCACACGTCACCCAACCAACACTTCAAAAATTCATCTGATTGTGATGTGAAGTTTTGCCTCATCTATATTCACCTGACTTCTCACCAACTGACTACCACTTCCTCAAGCATCTTGACTATTTTTTGTAGGGAACATGCATCCACAAATCTTGACTATTTTTGGTAGGGAAAATGCATCCACAACTAGTAGGGTGTAGAAGATACTTTCTGAGAGTTTCTCAAATCCCAAAGCACCAAATTTTATACTATAAGAATAAACAAACATTTTTTCATTGACAAAAATGTATTGATTGTAATGGTTCTTCTTTTGATTAATAAAGATGTATTTGAGCCATTATAATTTAAAATTCATGGTCCAAAATTGCAGTTGCTTTTGCAACAACCTAATATGGTTTTTCAAAGCATGTAGAGACCAGCAGTTGGTGTAATGGCTATGTCGCTGGACTCTCATGTAGTCGACCGCAGTCGAGTCCTGGACCCGGTGGCTTAAACTCATGCCTGGCGCATATGTGTGTGTGCTCAAGATCCCAAGAGGAGAATGGAAGAGAAGGGATTGTGACATGGCCATCCCCTCTGGGGAGTGATTTCTTGCTTTCTGTCTTTCTGTCTCTCTCTGTCTTTCTAGTGAGCACATGTGCCCTATAGCATAAACCTCTCCAAAAAAAAAGGCATGTATAAAGGTCATGACAATCAAATCAAACACATTACCACATTTATCATTCTCAACAAAGAACTTTACATTCTTATATCTGTTAAATGTCCTTCCCCTGAACCCATCCCTCACACTCCCTATGGAGTTTTTCCTCCTCCTATGCAGTCTCTGGTATCTACATTTGTCCTTCCTACTATTCTGTCTTCAGTTTCTACCAGAGAACATAAACATTTGGTATATATTGAGTGGGGATATACAGTGTTCGTCTTTCATAGTTTGACTTATTTTGCTTGGTATTAAATCTTATATATTCATTCACTTTGTTTCAGATGACAGGGTCTCATTGTTCCTTATGACAGAATAGTAATCCATAGTGTATATGTGCTACATTTTTTCAATACAGTCATCCATTCTTGGGCACTTAGATTTACTCCATGTCTCAGCAATTGTAAATGATGTTGCAATAAAGATGAGTGTGCATATATGTGTCTTTCTGGCTGTTTTCCTGTTCTTTGGGTAAATATCAAGGAGTGGGATTACTGGGTCATGTATATGGTAGCCCTATTTGTAGGTTTTTGAGGAACCTCTGAGTTGTTTTCTACAGTGGCTGTACTAATTTATATTTCCATGACTCTAATTTATATTTCCACCAACAGTGTAAGAGGGTTCTTTTTAACTGCAGCCTCATTAGCACTTGTCATTCTTTATTTTTTTTTTATCACAGCCATTCTGAGTCGAGTTAAGTGGTATCTCCTCGTGATTTTGATTTGCATTTTCCTTACAAGAGACAGTGGATATTTTTTCATATGCTTTTTGGCCATTCATATGTCTTCCTTAGAGAGTTGTCTGTTCAGCTCATTTGCCCATTTATAAATTGGATTATTTTTTTCTTCTTTTTTTTTTTTTAAATTGTGGGTGAGCAGATTGAGTTTTCTATTTTTGTTATCAGTCCCTTATCTGTAGCATAGTTTGCAAATATTTTCTCCCATTCTGTAGGTTATCTCTTTAATTATTGTTTTCTTTTGTATGTATCTTTTTAGTTTGATGCAATACCAGTTGTCTATTTTTGGAATTGTTGCCCACACTTTAGGGGTCTTATTTAAGAATCTTTACCTACTTCAAAATCTTCAAGTGTTTCCCTTATGTTTTTCACTGGTAGTTTTATAGTTTGAGACTTAATATTTAAAACTTTCACCATTTTGAGTCAATTTTTGTTAATGATGAGATAGAGGGTCTGTTTTCATTTTTCTGCAGGTGGATATCCAGTCATTTCAGCACCATTTGCTGAAGACACTTCCTTTTCTCCACTGGATTGGCTTGTGTCCTTTGTTAAAAGTTAGTTGACTGTGGGACCAGCAGTTAGTGTAATGGCTATATCGCTGGACTCCCACGTAGTCGACCGTGGTTCGAGTCCCGGACCCAGTGGCTTAAAATACGCTGGACGTGTGTGCGTGCGTGCCTAAGATCCCGAGAGGAGAAGGGATTGCAGTGTGGCTATCCCCCCTGGGGGGTGATTTTTCACTTTCTGTCTCTCTGTCTCTGTCTGTCTGGTTTGGTAAGCCACGGCGCCCATAAAAAAAAACATCTCCAAAAAAAAAAAAAAGTTAGTTGACTGTATGTTTGGGAGTTTGTTTATAGATTCTCTATCTTGTTTCATTGGTCTGTGTGTCTATTTTTGTGCCAGTATCATGCCATTTTGATTATCACAGCTCAGTAGTTAACTGGGTTGTTGGAATAGCCTAGACACATTTTTGCATTAAAAAAATATATATAGAAAAATATGTCATGACATTTCCTACAACCACATATATTTTGAAGTCAGGTAGTGAGATAGCTCCTACTTTATTCTATTTGCACATTTTTACCTTGGTAATACTGGGCCTTTTTATAATTCCAGTTAGATTTTATGATTTCTTTTCTATATCTGTGAAGAACGTGATAAGTAGCTTGATAGGAATCACATTAAATTTGTAAATTATTATCAGTAAAATTGACATTTTGGTTATACTGATTCTTCTAATCCAAGAACATGGGTTGTCTTTCCTTTCTTTTTCCTGGTTTTTTTTTTTTATTTTCTTTTTGACCCATACTCAATTTCTTTTTTTTTTTTTAGTTTTTCATTCAGTTCTCCTTGTAGAGGTTTTTCACCTCTTTGGTTAGCTTTATTCCTAGGTTTTTATTTTACTTTATTTTTTTCCCTATTATTAATGGGATTGCTCTATTCTGTTCTGTCTCAGTCTATTTATATTAGATGTATTAGAATGTATTTATATTAGGTGTATTAGAATGCCATAGATTTTTGTATCTTGGGTTTGTATACTGCTTTTTTACTGCATTCATTTATTATGTCTAGGAGGTCTTTCTGTGGTTTCTTTTGGATTTCCTATGTATATAATTATGTCACCTGCAAATAGGGACAATTTTACTTCTTTTCCTGTATGAATGCCTTTTATTCTACACTGTTGTCTGTTTGCATTGACTAGGACTTTCAGCACTGTGTTGAAAGGAGTGGAGAAGTGGGCAGCCTTCTCTTGTTCCAGTATTTAGTGGAAAAGCTTCCAGAGTTCCCCCATTCAGTATGTTAGCTAAGGGTTTGTCATGTATGGACTTTACTTTGTTGAGAAATTTACCTTCTATACCTATTTTGCTGAGAACTTTAATCATGAAGGTTATTGTATTATACCAAATGCTTTTTCTGCATTGATATGAAGTATTACATTTATTGTTTTGTGTATGTTGAACCATTCTTGCATGCCTGGGGTAAAGCCTACCTGGTCATGGTCTATAAACTTTTAAATGTGTTGTTAAATTTGAGATCAGCAGATGGCATAATGGTTACATCACTAGACTCCCATGTAATTAACTGCAGTTCAAGTCCCAGACCTGGTGGCTTAAACCTCATGCCAGCAGGTATGTGCACCCAAAATCCTAAGAGGATAACGGAGGATAAGAGATTGTAGTGTGGCCATTCCCTCTGGGGGAGTGATTTCTTGCTTTCTGTTTCTCTGTCTCTCTCTGTGTCTCTGGAGAATGTACACGCCCTATAGCAAAAATCTTTCGCTCAAGAAAAGGTGTTAAATTCAAATTGCTAGTATTTTATTGAGTGTCTGCATCCTTATTCATCAGGGACATCAGGCTATAGTTTTTTTATGTTATAACTTTGTCTACTTTTGATATGAAGGTGATGGAAGCTTCATGGAATGGATTTGGGAGGGTCCCTTTGTTTTGGATTTTTAGAAGTCATTTGTGGAGAATTGGGATTTTGCTCCTCTTTGAAAGTTTTGTCAAATTTAGAGTTGAACCTATCAGGACCCTGACTTTTCCTTGTTGAGAAACTATTTATTGTTGACTCGTCCAGAAATTTGTTCATCTAGATTTTCTCGTTTGATGATATATTGTCATAGTATTCCCTCATGACCTTTTGTATTTCTGTTATTTGTGTTGAAATATATATAACCTGTTTTATTACTGATTTTATTATCTGATTCTTTTCTCTATTTTTCTTGATTAGTATAGCTAACAGTTTGTCAGTTCTATTTATCCTCTCAAAAAATAGCTTTATGGGTTTTTTGTATAGTTCTCTATTTCATTTACTTCTGTTCTACTCTTTATTTTTTCTTCTGATATATACGTGTTTTTTGCTGTTGTTTTTTCAGTTTCTTGAAATGCATCATTAGGTTATTTATTTGCCACATTTCTACTTTTTTCTCGTGAGCACCAATAATGTAAATTTTCCTCTTATGATTATGTGTCCCAAAGATTATGGAGAGTCATATTTGTTATTGTTGGTTTCAATAAATCTTTTGATTTCAGTCGTAATTTTTGCAGTAGTTTTGAAGTTGTTCAGGAGTAAATTGTTTAGTTTCCAAGTTTTGTGTATTTTCGAAGGCTCTTTCTTTAGTTGACTTCAAGTTTAATTCCATTTATTGGAAAAGATGCTGGATATAGTTTCTGTACTTCTAAATTTATAAAGCTTTGTTTTGGGCCCTACTATGTGATTGGTCTTTGAAAATGTTTATGTGTGTCACTTGATTGTTGGGTGAAATGATCTATGAATATCTGTTATATCCATTTGATTTATGTTATCATTTAGTTCCTGTATCTCTTTCTTTCTTGTGTAAATGACCTGTCCAGTGGTAGCAGTGGAATGTTGAAATCCCCAATAATGAGCATGTTGCAGTCTATCTCTCCTTTAGATCTAGCAGTCTTTTACATATTTGGGTGCTCCTATGTTGAATGTGTAAACATTTGTAATTGTTATGTCTTCTTGGTGAATTAAATCTTTTAGCACTATATAATGTCCTTCTTTGTCTCTTTTCACAATTTATTTTTTGAAGTCTATTTTGTTTGATTTCAGTGTATCATGGCTCCAGCTTTTTTTTTTTTCCTTTCTGTTTGCATGAAATAACTTTTTAGTCCTTCAGTTTCAACCTATTTATACCTTTATCAGTGAAGTGTTTCTTGTAAGTAGCATATAGAAGGCTCCTGAGTTTGTTTTTTCTTTAATCCATTTAGCCAATTTATGTCTTTTAATTAGAGAACTTAATCCATTAACATTCAGCATTATTATTGACATCTCTGTCATTTTATT
The DNA here is from genome assembly GCF_000334495.1 of Tupaia belangeri chinensis. NCBI lineage: Eukaryota > Metazoa > Chordata > Mammalia > Scandentia > Tupaiidae > Tupaia > Tupaia belangeri. Next base: position 1,327,650 of record NW_006205008.1, read on the forward strand.
AGTCATTTTCTTAGTTGTTTTCTGTTCTCTTATTTCTATTTGTCTTCTTTTCATTTTCCGGATGTAGTATTACCTTATTTCTTGAAGTCTAGTGTTAAATTCTTTCAGTTTTTGTTTATCTAGGGATTATTTTATTTTTCCTTCCCATTTGCAGGATAATATTGATTGATATGGTATTCTTGGCTGAATTTATTTTTTCTTTCAGAGTTTTAAATACGGCCTTTCTTTCTTTCTTTCTTTCAGAGAGATTTTTGCTATAGGGCACATGTGCTCACCGGAGACACAAAGAGAGACAGACAGAAAGTAAGAAATCACCACCTGGGGGGGATAGCCATGCCACAATCCCTTCTTCTCCATTCTCCTCTAGGGATTTTGGGCATGCACACACATGTGTCCAGCATGAGTTTAAGCCTCAGGGTCAAGACTCAGAGCGTGGTTGACTATGAGGGAATCTAGCAATGTAACCATTATCACACTATCTGCTGGTTTCTTCCTATTCTTTCTTTGCCTGTCTTGTTTCAGTTGAAAAATCTGAGTTTACTTAGTCTGATTGGGTAAACTTTATAAGTAACTTGATGATTCTCTCTTGCCATTTTTATTGGATCGTTGGGAAAGTCATGACATATTTTTGCATAGGAAAACAGAAAAATGCATCATGATTTTACTGACAACCTAATAGATTATTGTCTTTGTCTTTGATTTTTACCAATGTAATTATGATATGCCTTACAGAGGATATGCTTATGTTGAATCTATTTGGCATTCTCTTCTTGGATCTGAATGTCTGTGTGTCTGTCTAGATTTGGGACATTTTTAGACAATATTTCATAAACAAGGTTATCTATACCTTTACCTGTCTGTCTCTTTGCCTTCTGGAATACTCATTATTGCAGCTGCTTGGCTACTTAATGGTATCTAGAATTTCCTATATTTTGTCCTTAATGTTTTGGGCTATTTTTCACCCTTTTGATGGCTTGGACTTTGGATTTTGTCTCTAAGGTTTGAGTTTTTTTTTTTTTTTTTTTTTTTTTTGGCATGGTCTAATCTGCTCTTAATATTTTCAATGGAGATTTTTATTTTCTGTATTATAGTCTTCATCTTCAGAAGTTCTGTTTGATTCTTTTTTATAGTGTCTATCTATGGCATTCTTCCTTCATGTTGTGGAATGATTTTCTCATCTTCTGGTATTGGACAATACCAGGAGATTGTCCATTTTCTCTTGCACTTGACTAAATTTTATTAGGATGACTATTTTGAATTCTTTTTTCTGACATTTCTGTGATTTCCCATGTTCTATCCATTATTGGTGAGGAGTTACTATAGAGATATTTCCTTGTCCTTTCATATTTCTTGTGTCTTTGGTGAAGTACTCACTTTGTCTTAAATGTTGGAGTAGTTTCTGTCATGCCAGGAGAGGAAGAACCGCAGCTTTTAGTCCCAGGTATGTCCCTGGTTATGTGGTTCAGAAGTGGTCAGCCATGTCTTCTAGATCAGAGCCAGGCTTATGTAGCCTGTATGTAAGACAGTTTAGAGAGGTCTTACATACAGACATCAGTTGGAGCAAGTATCTATTCCCCCATACCTGAGTTTGATAGAAGGGAGAATGTAGACTTGCCCTGCCTGCCAAACAGGTGGTAGTGCCCCAAACCCTAAGTCTCTATTGAGGTGGGGTGTTCCCTTTTGTATTCTCTGCTTCCTCTGGGCTGTGGAGACTTGATTGTAAGTGGAGCATCACCTGGTGGTTACCTTGCAGAACAGTGTAGCTCTCTTGCCAATGTGGGGTGGGAGTAGAATGAGAGGTCATTTTTTACCCCTGAATCTGTTTGCTCTTGTGCTTCCCTATAATCTGTGGCTCTGTGTGTTTTCTTTGCTCTTCTGTGGATGAAATTGGTGGAATCCATGGTGAGGGTCTAGAGTTGGGAGTTTCAGCAGAGAGTTTCTCTTATTTGTTTCCTCTGAAGTAGGTTTGGGAAGGAAGAAGTCCTCCAGAGACTCACTGGCTTCTGGTGGTTGGTTCTTCTCTACTTTTGGAAGTAGAAACCATGTAAACTACAAGTTCCTCCTCCCCCTCCCCATGGTCCTGCCTGATTCCTTCGACTGCTCACAAGCAGTGGCCACAGCCCAGGCACCTGTTGGTTGCAGAGATGGCAGCAGTCATTCTTCCCCTCAGTCAGTGACCATGTTCTCCTGACTTATTCAACCTCTCTGGTCCTGGTATAGCTGAAGACTGAGCAGGAGTAGGTGGGGCTGGGTGAGAGTGGGTGGACCTGAGTCGGGGAGGTGGAGCACTAGGTACAGTAGTAGCAGCAGCGCTAGCAGACTGCATGAGGAGGCACCTATGGGGGCTAGCTAGGGTGTGGGCAGCTGCTGTGGTGAGGGCTGGTGAGTGCACGATGGAGATGGGTTTATTTGAAGTTAATTTTTATGTATGATGTGGGATAAAGATCTAAGTTGTTTGTTGTTAACGATAATGTTGCTTTCATAGAACTCCTGGATTTTTATTTATTTAATATTTTATACTAATAGTCATTATTTTAAAAATAGAAATGATTTTCTTTTTCTCTCCTAAGAGAAGGCTAGGGGAAGACATGTACTGTTTTTATTTCCTGCCTTTTTTTTTTTTTTTTTTGCTATGGGCGCCTGCGCTCATCAGAAAGACCGAGAGAGACAGAGAGACAGGGAGTGAGAAGTCACCCCCCAGGGGGGATGGCCACGCCGCAATCCCTTCTTCTCCTTTCTCCTCTTGGGATCTTGGGCACGCATGCACACGTGCCTGGCATAAGTTTAAGCCACCGGGTCCGGGACTTGAACCACAGTCAACTACATGGGAGTTTAGCGACATGGCCATTACGCTAACTGCTGGTGCCTTATTTCCTGCTGTTTTTTTAATGGCCAGAGGGTTATGTACTCATGAGAGAGAAGAGACAGGGTACCCTCCAATAGGACACAGTCATGCCTCAGTCCTTTTTCTTTTCTTTCTCCATTTCTCTCAAGATTCTGGGCATGTACACACACGTATCTAGTGTGTTTCTCAAGTCACCAGGGCCAGGCCTCAAACCATAGTTGGCTCTGTAGGATCCAACTCCCTTAAGCATTGTGTTGTAGTACTGGCCAGACTCGTGTCATGCCAGGGTCTTGTCATGCCCTGATCTCTCCCCCAAGATCCCGGCCAGCTAGGATCATGTTCTCACGTGAGCATGCCTGGAATCTTTAGGTAGACCCAGGATGTAAATCCGAGCCTTCAATGTGGCTCCAGTATCATGCAACAATGCTATGTATCACCTCCATCTCTGGGGCTAAGCCCACTATTCTTCATGTTTAAATATTCCCATTAGGCTGGTGCCTATGTCATTTGGGTATGTTTTGGTTTTTGTTTTGTTCTGTTTTGTTTTGTCTTTGGCTACATATGTCCTTTCTGCCTCTTCAGTATTTTCCCTATTACGTACCTGAAATCAACCATTTCTCCATTTTTCTATGGGGCTCTGATTTCTTTTTGTGGATGCTCATTTCTAGTGAATAATAATTCTAAACCTTCTTAATAGACAAAACAATGCAATACACTTTTTAAAATCATGAGTTCATATTGCTGTTTTTTTTCATTCAGATTTAACATCATAGGTTTGCTTCCTTTATTAGTTTTTCTGGTTTGTTACATTTTAAAAATTCTATGATTGCATTGTTCCCAGCCTACTGCTTAAGGGAACTGGATCCCATATGGCTAACTCCAGTTTCGATCCCAGCCTTGGTGGCTTGAAAAACACACTGGGCACATGTACATGTGTGCCCCAAATCCCAACAGGATGGAGAGACCACACCCCATTGAGGAGTACTTTCTCTCTCTCTCTCACTCTCTCTCTCTCTCTCTCTCTCTCTCTTCTTTTCCCTCAGTCTTTTAGTCTATTTCTGGTGAGTGTAGTAGGTATCCTCTGGCAACTGAAAACATTGTTTAAAAAAATTCCTTTATTATCATTTCAGTGATGTTTAAATGAGATTTTTCATTCTACCATCATTAAACAGAATCTGTTGTCCCTTTACACAGCTCTGGGGGCTGTTAAAACCTCTGAGCATTTATCTAAGTAGATAAAAACCCAATGAGATCATCAAAGAGTTAAGAAGAAAAACAACTAAAAAAATTTCAGTAGAGAAAGCTGCTCTAAAATTTAATGGACTAAGAAAGGGATGTTTTCTCAACCCTTCCCTTCATTTTTCTTACTTACTAGTTTGGAGTGGTCGGCTGTTATCGTAGATGAGGCTCATAGAATTAGGAACCCAAAGGCTAGAGTAACAGAAGTTATGAAATCTTTGAAATGCAATGTCCGCATTGGCCTCACAGGAACCATACTTCAGAACAACATGAAAGAACTGTGGTGCATTATGGACTGGTAAGTGAAAACACTTTCGGAAATTATTTTAATACTTCCTTAGCTTAATGCTCCCAAGTTTATTAATCATCGATTTGGGGGTTGGGATAGAAAAGGCACAATCATTTGTCTGTTTAAAGAAGTGTTTGGTCCAAACATGGTATACATAATAACGAACCCCATTAAAACGTATCTGCCTCCTATGCTCTTGGTCCCTGAAGTAAATGTGCCTGCTAACCCACCAGTTCCCTCGTCTTCTTGTTATCAACTGAGACTGACATGAAGAAAGAATATTCTATTTTCTTGGCTTTTGTTTCTGTTGTCATTAATAAACAAGTGACTTAGTGTATTTTGTAGAGGCAAAAAGAGGAAATCAATGTTTCTTTTCAATAACTTATAGTCCTCACATTTTCTTTATTGTCTTTATAAAGGGCTGTGCCAGGACTTTTAGGTAGCAAGATCTACTTCAAGAAGCAGTTTTCTGACCCAGTAGAACATGGTCAGAGACACACAGCAACAAAAAGAGAACTAGCTACTGGCCGGAAGGCCATGCAAAGGCTTGCAAAAAAGATGTCTGGCTGGTTCCTTAGGCGTACCAAGACTCTTATCAAGGATCAGTTGCCTAAGAAAGAAGACCGGGTGAGAACTACATTTGAATATATTATTTCTTGTCATTTTTTTTCCTGAAAAAAGTTATTTTAAGAGGAAGTTGAGGAGCCAGAAAATGGTATAGTGGTTATGTCACTGGACTCCCACATGGACAACCATGGTTGGTGTCCTGGACCTGGTGGCTTGAAAATCATGCTGGGTACGTGTGCGTGCGTGCCCAAGATCCCGGAAGGAGAATGAAGCATAAGGGATTACAGTGTGGCCATCCTCCCTGGCAGGGTGATTTCTTACTTTCTTCCCTCTCACTGTCTCTGTTTCTCTCTCTCTTTGGCAAGCATATGTGCCTTAAGGCAAAAACCTCTTAAAGAAAAAAATGGAAATCTATCTCCTGTAGTACTTTATAAATATGTTTTCTTGCCATTTATTCTATGTGGGAAAAAAATGTAGGTGCAGAGTTTTAGAAAACATTAACTGAGCCCTTACAAATTTTACTAACCTGCTAGCTAACAGGTTCACTGTTAGTCTGTCTTGTCTTGTCTGTCTGCCTTTCTTTCTTTCTTTCTTTCTTTCTTTCTTTCTTTCTTTCTTTCTTTCTTTCTTTCTTTTTTCTTTCTTCCTATCTTTATCTATTGGTTTTTACCAGAGGGCATTTACACTCTCTGGAGAGAGATAGAGATAGGAAAGTGAGAAATCATTCCCTTGAGGAGATAGCCACACCATAGTCCCTTCTCTATTTTCCTCTTGAGATTTCCAGCATGCACACACAGATGCCTGGTGTCATTATCAGGCTGCCCTTTGGCGTGCATATACGTGTGCCTGGAGTGCTTCTCAGGCTGCTCAGTCCGGGTTTGAACTGTATGGTTGGCCACGTGGCATCAGCTGCCTAAACCACCTCACCACAGGCTGGCCTGACAATATATACTTTAGGACCTTAATTCTAGTTATAGAACCAAATTTGTTAAAAGCTTTATTTTTTCTTTTTTCAGTTCTGCTTCTTGTAAAATGCTACTTGCAATTACATTTTCTAAACTATTTTTTAGAACTATTGCATTGTTCATTGTTAAGAAAATTTAAGGAGGTGACCTCAAGAGGAATGCTTTTTTGCTCTATAAAGTGGTCTTTTATAGTTTTTTAATCTTACAGTTCTTCCAGCTCAGGCCATGAAATAAAGATGGTATAAATTAGCCAGTCAGGGCAGCACAATGGCAGTGTAACACTCTGTGATCCTGAGGCCACAGAGAAGGTCTCAGGATCACATGTTGAGATCTCCCTGTGTGTGCTGGCCATGTGTGCAGACACTGTGACCCTGCCTGGCTTAGACTTGGGGTGGATCACACCACGAAGACCCGGTTAGGGGTGCCTATCTTTCTCTTTCACTCTGACTTTCATCAAAGAAATGAAGTTTTAAAGATTCTATAAATAACTGGGAACCAAATCTAATTAAGATGATCTCAGATAAGGACAGTGTTATCAAAGGCCCTCTAGTCTTAGGATATCCTATTGTTAGAAAGATAGATTTTAAAGGAAAATATGCAAGTTAGAGAAACTGATGCAATATGCGATTTTTCATATTTATCTAAAATACTATTACTGAATTATCATGAATTACTACTTTTTAAAATGTTTTGCGCAATTTTATTTCTATTATTTGGTTGTCTATCTAGTTGAAACAGCAAAATGTAAATACATAAAGATAGAGTTGTGTGGGGGAACCAGCAGTTAGCGTAATGGCTATGCCACTGGACTCCCATGTAATCGACCGCGGTTCACGTCCCGAACCCGGTGGCTTAAAACTCACTCCGGGCACATGTGCATACGTGCCCAAGATCCTGAGAGGAGAATGGAGGAGAAGAGATTGCAGCGTAGCCATCCCCCCTGGGGGGTGATTTCTCGCTTTCTGTCTCTCTGTCTCTTTCTGGCGAGCGCACATGCCCTATAGCGAAAACCTCTCCAAAAAAAAAAGATAGAGTTGTACGTACAGGTTTAAAGCTTGACTTCAAAATCAGATATTGTTGGGTTTGAGTCCTGGCTCCCCTGTTGAAAAGTTTTGTGAGTTGGAGCAATTTTCTTGAGACTCTCTTACGGGGTGTACTCACCTGCCAAGTGGGAATGATGGTAATGGTGCCTGCCTCATAACTTGCACTGAAATGCAGGACACACAGAAATGTTTAGTAGGTGTTGCTATGTTTAGTAGTAGCTCCAACTACCCTCCGTACTTTGATCATTGACCGCCATCTTCTGTATTCTCTTTTTGTTCTTATATGTGCTTATACATACTCAAAGTTAGAATCTAGAGGTACTTAATATTTTATAAAAAATTTTTAAAACAATATAGCATTTTATGTAAATATCCATGTATTCACTTGGATGCACATTTGTCATTTTTTTCAGTAACATTCTGTTGTAGTGATAATATACATATCAATATTTTTAAATAGATGAATTTTCCCTCTTTGTGACATTCCTCAAAGTCCTATCATGGGCATAATGTTGTAACCCTTGTTACTTACAGCTGTATCAAGAACAATTTTACTAATTTCCAGTGCTACCAGAAAGACAAGGTAAAATAAGTTCCTCATTGGGACCAGCAGTTGGCATAATGGCTATGTCACTGGACTGCCATATAGTCGACCGCTGTTCGAGTCCTGGACCCGGTGGCTTGCTTAACACTCACGCCAGGAGCGTGTGCGTGTGTGCCCAAGATCCTGAGAGGAGAATGGAGGAGAAGGGATTGCGGCGTGGCCGGTGATTTCTCGCTTTCTTTTTTTTTTTTTTTTGAGGGGTTTTTGCTATAGAGCACGTATGTTCGCTCTCCAGACAGACAGAGAGAGACAGAGAGACCGAAAGCGAGAAATCATCCCCAGGGGGGATGGCCATGCCATCTCCTCCGTTCTCCTCTCAGGATCTTGGGCACACACGCACACGCGCCTGGTGTGAGTTTTAAGCCACCGGGTCCGGAACGCAAACCGTGGTAGACTACGTGGGAGTCCAGCGACATAGCCATTATGCTCTCTGTCTGTCTCTGTCTTTCTGGAGAGCGCACGCATCCTATAGCAAAAACCTCTCTCCCCCCAAAAAAAGGTCCTCAGAATGTAGTGGCATTGTTTCATCATATTTTCTTCCTTTCCTGAATTGGTGCACTAAATAGTATTTGCTTTTATGTGCATTTACTTAATTCTTTTCTTAACTAACATTAAGAATTTATATCAGAATATCAAAAGTAAATGCTCTATTTCAGTTTTCAGTAATATAAAGTTTTAAGGTTTTCCTAAATTGCCCAAGTATTTCAGTAAGCATTTATTATTTACACCATTGTTCTGAAATTTTTCTATACTGAGTTTTTTGGTTTGGCATAAACTGTAATGGTTTGTTTTTTTATGATAAGCTGATATTGAACCCTGAGAAGAAACACAACATATTGAAATACATAAGGAAATCACATAACTCAATTTTTCATATTATGATTCCTTTGGATTAAAAAGTCTTAGGATTTGGTTTGACATAAACCGTAATGGTTTGTTTTTATGATAAGCTGATATTGAACCCTGAGAAGAAACACAACATATTGAAATACATAAGGAAATCACATAACTCAATTTTTCATATTATGATTCCTTTGGATTAAAAAGTCTTAGGAGGTTTATTTGAAAGTAAAATTTTTATTTGTATAATTGAGGGTGGGGTGAGGAGCAAAGAATATAAGAGAATGGGAAACATCATTATAATCATGTAATTAGAGGAGAAAATAGTTTATAAGTACTTTTCATTATGATAATCTGAAATGTGATGTGCATGATAATTACTATTATCACCCTACCAATATTCTAATAATTAATTTGTATTTGGTCTTGGCAGATGGTGTATTGTTCTCTGACAGACTTCCAGAAAGCAGTCTATCAAACAGTGCTAGAAACAGAAGATGTGTCTCTGATACTTCAGTCTGCTAAACCGTGCACCTGCAGCAGTGGCCGCAAAAGGAGGAACTGTTGTTATAAGGCAGGCGTTTCAATATGATCATTCTCCTATCTTGCTTTAGAGTTCATAGATCTAGTGTCATTGTAAATAGCAGATAACTTTTCCTCAGACAGTTCTTTAACTTTAGGATCCTCATTGTCTTAGAATTTGTCGTGCCAGAAATAACCAGACAATAAATACAATTGTTAGAGATACATTTTATCATGTAAGCAGTTACATTGCCATCGTAGTCCTTTTCTTGTTTTCATTTTCTGTATTTTTCTGGGTTTTGTAAAAAAGAAAAAAAAAATTTAAATATTATGTAATAATAAATAGTAATCACATACAAAATACAATATTAAGACATATTTTCAAGATTTAATTTTAGAAGTAAGCTTTAATTTGACATCCTTCTTTTCAGCTTTTATTGAGAAGTATCCACTTTTTGAAACATCATTTCATTTTTGGGAAGTTTCTCATTATCACTAGTAGTCAGCTAGCTTACTCTTTGAGAGTAGGCATAAAATATCATTCTGATGTTAGATAATGGTGTCAGTTTTATAGAAACTGTGTATCAATAGAACAAAGTAAGTATATTTCTAGAAACAAAATTTATTTGACTTTTTTAACCTTCTGTGTATATTCTCCACCCTTTTTTCATCTATATTTTAAGTTATCTATCATATATCTATGCACATAGAAGACCCTAAGTAAATCTTTATCTCCATTGGTGCTTATTCCACCTCATTTATTTTGCTATTTTTAATCCCTTCCCTTTTTGTGTGATATCAATTTCTTACAAAACCTTGGAAATGAGAGGAGATTGTAAAGGGGTCCATAGGGCACTGCCACTGTAACTGTAGAGTTGTTATCAGGAAGCATTCCTATCACTCTGTGTCATGAGGATACATACTCTTTGGAATGAGAATTTTCTTTTTTAAAAGCATTATTGTATTATGATTCACTAAGAGTATGATTCCACACTAGTGATTTATGAATATCTTATGTAGATAGTTGACCATCATTGTCATAGAATTTATTATGCCAGGGGACCAGCAGTTGACATAATGGCTATGTCCCTGGACTCCCATGTAATCAATCGTGGTTCAAGTCCCAGACTCGGTGGCTTAAACTTATGCTGGGTGCGTGTGCGTGCATGCCCAAGAGAGGAGAATGGAGGAGAAGGGATTGTGGTGTGGTCACACACCCCCACCCCCCGCTGGGGGGTGATTTTTCGCTTTCTGTCGCTCTCTGTCTTTCCAGTGAGCACATGCACCCTATAACAAAAACTTCTCCCCTCCCCCCCCAAAAAGAATATATTGTGCCAGAAATAACCAGACTAGAAATACAATGATTAGAGATACATTTTATGATGTAAGCAGTTACATAGCCATCGTAGTCTTTTCTTGTTTTTGTTTTCTTATTTTTCTGGTTACAGACCAATTCCCATGGTGAGACTGTGAAGACCTTGTATTTCAGTTACCTTTCAGTCCTTCAGAAGGTAGCTAACCACATTGCACTCCTGCAGGCTTCTGGAGCCTCCAAACAACAGGTATGCACTGACTTTTTACGTTTTTGTGGTATTGTTAGTATAAGTATTTTGTTTGATATAAAATTTCTTAATAAATATTAAGATTTTTTTGTATGAAATTTAAGAAGAAACTAACTTGTTTGCTTTTAAGCTTAAGTACCAGGAGATATGGTACTTAAGTTTTAAACCAAAGTGAGAAAATTTAAACCTAAAATAATACTTATGCCTCTACTAATCTTATGCATTTAATTTTCCTAACATCCTTTGATATAATTACTTTACAGGATATTTGGATGAGTCGGTCCTATTCCAGTAATAATACATCTAAAGATATTTATCTAATCTGCTGGATAAAATGAAGATTTAAATTCCCCTTTATTAAATATTAGAGTTATTTTCCAAATTGACAAGAACCAGTGATTTAAAAGTTTAGACTTAAATGCAGTTGTTTACATTTTTGTATTATAGTTGATGCAGTTTAAATGTAATTTTGAAATGTAATAAGAATTTAGTGTTGAGTCCGGCAGGTGGTGTGGTGGTTGGGATACTAGACTCCCACATGGCCACTACCATTCAGACCCCAGACCTGGTGACTTGCTTTCTCTCTCTCTTTCTCTCTCCCTCTGATCAAATGAAAAACAATGATAAATTAAATTAAATAAATAATTGTTTACAAAAAAAGAATTTAGTATTTTTTTGGATAGTACTATTTCTCTTTTTGGCTCCTTGTTTTAGAAATCTTTAAAAGTAATGGAGGTGGCCCTGTGGCCTGATCCCACATGGCTGACTGCATTGGGGTACTGCCTTTGGTAGCATTTTGTTTTGTTTTGTTTTGTTTGTTTTGTTTTGTTTTTGAGAGGTTTTTGCTATAGGGCACATGTGCTCACCAGAAAGTCAGAGAGAGATAGAGAGACAGAAAGGGAGAAGTCACCCCCCAGGGGGAATGGCCACACCACAATCCCTTCTCCTCCATTCTCCTCTCAGGATCTTAGGCCCACATGCACACACGCGCCCGGCATGAGTTTAAACCGCCGGGTCCAGGACTCTAACCGCGTTCGACTATGTGGGAGTCCAGCGACATAGCCATTATGCCAACTGCTGGTCCCAGGCTTTGGTAGCTTGAAAAACTCATATGTATGCATGTTCCCAAATCCTGAAAGGATAAAGAAATGGAAGAGAGGAGATCGCAGTGTGACCATACCCCATTGGGAGTACTTTCTCCCTTTCTCTCTGTCTCTCTCTGGTGAGAACATTTTCCGGTTTATACTGTTGTTAGAAGCATATTTTATTATAGAGCTATTCAGATATTTTAAATATAAAGATGTATTTTAAATATAAAGATAATATAAATGTATGGGATATATTTAAGTAATAGATGCATTACTTGGAAAATTCTGCTTTGATAAACTGACAGTCTAAATTAATTAGCATCTGTTATATCCCAGTGAGCAGGAAATCAATGGAACATCCCAAGAAGAGAATAAGGAAAAAGTGGAAACAATTCTGCAAAAGTACACAATTTGTATTTGTTCACCTATTGAATATATGTTACTCACCCCAAGCCCCCCCAAAAACTTGAAATTATTTCGGCTCTTAGAGTTCTTAATTTATAACTGATTTTCAATGGGAAGTTTCTCTTGTGGTTTTAGTTTGGGAGTAATCATTTGATAAAGGAATGCAATGTGGTTTATGCAAACAAAGCAGCCTGGCATTACCCTCGGCCCCTCCTTGCGGTGGTGTGACCAGGGTGGCCCTGTAAGTCCCATCGGGACGTGATCACCCTCCCACACTTTGCTTCACGAGGTCAGTGACAGTGCCGATTCCATGTTCCTGTTCTGATACTCTCTGAGAAGTGCCTGAGGATGCGGGTGTACTTACAGACACAAGAACAGTTTTTTGCTTTAGTTGTATAAAGCCATAAATGTACATAAGTTATGTTTAAAAGGTAAAAAAAGTGATGATAAATTAGAAGCTATTTGATTAAGAATTCATTAAAGTCCTATATGTTTAACATGTAGCTTAAAGATTTTCTGAAATTGTTAGACTTTTTTGTCTAAAAGTTGAAGAAGACAAAATCTTCAAAGTAATATCAAGTAGTCTATTTCTTCTAAATAGATTTTTTTTGTAAGCAGCTTCAAATTATACATTATATATGTGTGAGGTTAAAATCTATTTTCTTCTCTCTTTCCTCCTCAAGGAAACACTTATCCAAAGAATATGTGATCAAGTATTTTCCAGATTCCCAGATTTTGTGCAGAAAAGCAGAGAAGCAGCCTTTGAAACACTTTCTGACCCTAAATACAGTGGGAAAATGAAGGTAAGTCTTCATGTTTCAGGTTGTGCACAGACAGGAATGATATGTAGCATATTTATCCAGTGATTAGTCAGACACCAGCTATTCAGGACAGATGCTCAGTCATTCAGCAGAAACAATGGCTATGGACAGCCGTTGAGGTCGTGCCAGCATTGATTGACTCACGATGGGCCTGCGTACTGATGTGTGTGCATGGCAGGCTCTCAGTAGTAGTTGCACCAAATGTCCGTCAGACTTTCCTTATTGATACATTGGACGTCTCCCCATTAAGAAGTATGCTATTATCACATATATAATATCTTGTCTTCTTGAATGTTTTAGGAGATAACCTACCAGAAATGTTAATTAGGAGGTTGCGAATAGTCGTTAGTTTGAAATTAAAGGACCTTTTTGAAGAGTTCAAGGTGGGCAAGGCCTCTGTGTCTACACTGGATTTTTTGTGCCCCTTATTACTTGCCAACCTAGGCTGTTGGGTTGCATGGGAACATTTGTTCTACACGGGAAAGTGACTTGTAGTCATGCTGCCCGTGGTGATGCATTGAGGCAGGTGTGAAAAGTAAGGCGAAGTTCTCCTGCCCTGCCCTGACCCAGGCCTCTAGCATTGCCCGTGACAGCAGCCTGGACTGCCGACACTTCCAGCCTCCTGGTGGCAGGACTTTGTTTAATCCCTTAAAAACTATCAAGAATCTCTATTTATAGATTCACAGATTTTACACAACAGTTCCAAACTTCATGTTATAATTAAGAAAAAGGTAAGTTACTTCTTTTGGCAAAAGGAATAAAAAGGAAGTTATTCAAAATAAGACCTTTTTCTTAAAATTCTGGAAATACTACTTGCAGTTAATCTAGATAAACTCATTATCATTTATTTTGCTTGAGACTTTTAAAGTCAGTAAAATAAAATAGAAGGTGGGAATATAAGTAATAATAGATGATTAAGTTAAAATATATATGTGTGTATGTGTTTTAAAAGTAAGTTTGTACAGTGAAAATATCGTGATTTACTATCATAACAAATAATGCAATCTTCTAGGACCAGCAGTTGGCGTAATGGCTATGTCGCTGGACTCCCATGTAGTCAGCCATGGTTGACTTAGATTAGGGGATGAACAAACTATGTTTTAGCTGCACAATGGATTTTTACTTACCAGTGAAAAGAAATGAGCTGCTAGCTATGAAAAGACATGGAGGGGGCCAGCTGGTCATGTAGTGGTTAAGGTGGCCGGATCCTTCGTGACCAGCTGCACAGTTTGAATCTGAAAAACACACTAGGTACATGTGCACGCATGCACAAAATCCCAAGAGGAGAATGGAGAGGGAACTGCAGTGTGACCATCCTCCCTGGGGAAGATGGGGGGTGGGGGCACTTTCTTACCTACTTGTTTCTCTCTGTCTCTCTCTGGTGAGCACACACACACCCTATGGCAAATTAAAAATAAATAAATAAAAGGAGATGGAGCAGCCTTAAATGCTTACTTTCTAAAAGAAGCCAATCTGAAAAGACTGTATGATTTCAGCTACAACCACATGACACTCTGGAAAAGGCAAACTATGGAGACAGTAGGAAGATCAGTGGTTGCCAGGGGTTCTGGGAGAAGGAAAGGTGACTAGATGAAGCATAGGGAAATTTTAAGGCAATGAAACTATTAATATTTTATATAATACTGTAATGGTAGATACATCTCATTATACATTTGTCAAAACCCATAGAACTCTGCAATACAATGAATGAATCCTTATGTGAACTGTGGACTTGGGTTAATAATAATATATCTATATTCATCAGTTGTTACAAATATACTACACTAATATTAATCATTATTAGAAGTAATAATTAGTACACATTTTCTGATAAAATTAATAGAAGGGGGAGGGGTGGAAGTTGTTGGAAAAGAGGGTGTGTGCTGGAGTTTTCTGTACTTTCTATTCAATTCTTCTATAATCCTAAAAACATAAAGCTTACCAATAGAAAGTTATTATGCAAAATTCAAATGCACATACTCTATATGGAGTCGGTTATTTTTGAAAACATTAAATGGAAATAAAACTTATTTTATATGCACCCCAAATGTTAAAATGATGTTTACCTGATCTGTGACATTTTTATTCACCACTTAATTAGCTATCTGAGTAGATTTTTTTTTTGAGAGATACTTTTGCTATAGGGTGTGTGCACTCACCAGAGAGACATAGACAGAGAGACAGAAAGCGAGAAATCACCCCTCGAAGGGGGGATGGCCACGCCGCAATCTCCTCTCCTCCATTCTCCTCTCGGAATTTTTGGGCACACATGCGTATGCACCTGGCATGAGTTTCCAAGCCACCAGGTCTGGGACTCAAACCACAGTCGACCACGTGGGAGTCCAGTGACATAATCATTACACCATCTGCTGGTCCCATCTGAGTAGATTATTTTTTTTAACTCCATGGTTTTGTTTTATTTATTTATTTATTTTTGATGGATTCGGGGGATAAGGGCCAAAGTTAACAAAATGCCTTCCTTCTCTTGCTCAACTTCTAGGAGTGTTATATTGGCTATAAGATTTTTTTATTTAAAAGTTTAAATGTTTATCACTGGATAAAATTGCTTCATTGTTTGTTCCATAGTTTAGAAAAGCTTAGACTCATTAGAGAAGTTCTTTTCTCTCTGTGGATTGCTTTTCTGTGGTGTTCTCGAGTTGTCATTACCAGATGTGGAAATGCCTGTTTAAAAATAACAGTATTATTATTACATATGAGGCTTCGAACCGCGTGCTTCCTCCCTAAAAATGCCTTGTGTGGAGACAGAATATTGACATTTGGAAGTCAGAATCAAACCTGGAAGTCACGGCTTACTGTAAATAGAGAAACAACTGGGAGAAAATGAGGAGAGGTGTATATTAGACTGATTATTCTAAGGAAATAAATATCCAGACCTTTAGAACCTGGATGTAATTGAGCACATCTCATTACATCCATCTAGAGACAATTTAAATATTTCCTACAAGGAATGCCACGCTATAATTTAGTTTCTTAACATATTGTAGGTATAAAGAAAGTGTATTTTGGAAATTAAATTAATCCATTTAAATGTATCCCATCATCTAAATGCTTCCTTTTTATTAAAACCAGATGAGATGAAATAAAAGTCTTTGGGAACTTTACCTTCTTATTGACAATATGATGATGAATAACATTTGATGTAATATCTAATACTTTATTTCTCTAAGTCGAAAGAATAAAAGGAATTAGAAAAGATGATTGAGGTTAGTACTCTGTAAAAACAATTTTGAAGACATCCTCGAATGATGTATGTACGTATAAAGTGTACTTGTAGTTGGAACCGGTTCACCAGTGTTCTGTGGTCCATTCCAGGTTCTTCAGCAGCTTTTAAATCATTTCAGGAAAAACAGAGATAAAGTTCTGCTCTTCTCTTTTTCTACCAAGGTGAGTTTCCTCTGAAGTGTATTCCTGGCCAGCAAGCCCTAAATCCTGGGACATAAATTGTGATGGACAACCTAACAGATTATGGCCACATTTTCAGCCCTATCTGCTTTGTATCAAATGACAATGAGACAAGCAACGGGAGGCTTTCAGACAGACACTCAAATCTGTTCTATCAAGGTTGCTGCCAGAGGGCAAACTCAGCAGATTTTTATCTTCTATTGATGGTCTCGTTAATAATTAAAGTATAATGTAAGACATTTAAGATATTTTAGAACTTAGGAAATGGCACCAATGATGATGTATGTTTACGTACATGATTTGACCAATAACATTCTTTTTATTTGGGTTCTGTTTAAAAAAGAAAAAAGATTAATTAAAACAAAACAAAAACAAAAACAAAGGTTACTGAACATTGGATAATGGGAAGAACTATATGGGTCACAAGTAAGAAAAGTATTCATTGCTCTTGGAATTAAAAGAAATTGTGATCACCAAGACTGAGTAAATCTCCGCAATCATGTGAAATGTGTTCCACCAAGAACCCACCTTTGCCCGTCTCCACTCGTTTTCTCCAGTTGCTCGACGTGCTGCAGCAGTACTGCATGGCATCCGGGCTCGATTATCGACGACTCGACGGAAGTACAAAATCCGAGGACAGGCTCAAGATCGTGAAAGAGTTCAACAGTACACAAGACATTAACATTTGCCTTGTTTCTACAATGTAAGAAAATAAGGTTCAATAACTTGGTTGTATCTAATTGTTTATAAGATTTAGAGTAATTTTAGAAAATATTACTGGATTATTTATAGTGGTTATTCTTTTATTTAGCTTTATGGAGGAGCAGCAGAAATGTCATTAATTATAACAAAATACCACTATTTTCAATTTCACTTAACCTTTTTAAATAATTATTTTTAAAATGTAATTGTATTTATTATTATTATTTTTTAAAATTTGACTAGAGAGAGAGGGAAAGTGAGAAAGCAAGCCTTTAGGTCTGGGACTTGAACCATGGTTAACCATGGTGCCTTAACCACCATGCCAGCCCCTCCCCTTACTTAACCTTCTCTCCACATTCTCTCCTTTTTGTGGTGGGGGAGGGCAACCTCACTGTGTTATGATGCTCCTGCCTCTGCCTCCCAGCTGGGGTTGCAGGCATGCACAACACCATGCCTGACTATTTTAGACAGGGTCTTTCTTACTCTTTTGTCCAAGCTAGCCTCAAGCTCATGATCTCCTACCTCAGCCTGCCTGAATCGCTGGGATTACAGGTGGACACCACTGAATCTGATGAATCCAGGCCTCTCACCTGGCCCTAGCCTGTGGCGCACAGGATCTTAGCAGTACGTGCCACACAGCTGGACCCCTCGTGTCCTTTATCATCACTGAATTCCCCTTAACCTGGACTTATAAAGATAAAAGTGTTAAAAATGGATCTTTCTCCCACAGCATTTTCTGTGATAGTATTTTGACTAATGCCTGTGGTCAAAATAATTAAACTTATTCTTTATCAGTTAAAGGAGAATTTTTGTAGTAGTGGTTTTCTGACTGTGCTCAGGGATCCCTCAAGAGCCCACTAGGTCCGGTGGGCCAAGGCGTTTCTCTTCTATGCCTCTACGTTTTCTCAACCAGATAAGCCCCAGAGGTAGAAATTTTATAAAAGGTAAGTTGGTTCTAACATCTACTTACAAATCTCTAGTTAAAACCATTTAAAGAATACACACACATAAGAGAAAGATTTAAATCAGTATAAGCATCTAATTAAGATTAATTCTGGAGCCTGCAGTTGACTTGGTGGTTAAAGGGGCTGAATTCCCACATAGTCAACCACAGTTCAAGTACCGGATCTGGCAGCCTTCCTTCTCACTTTCTCTTTCTCTCTCTCTATATATATATAACAGGTCAAATTTTAAAAATAATAATAATAATAATAATAACAAATAGAATTAAATAAATAATTCTTTTTTAAAAAATGAGATGCATCTTTTTTTGAGGGGATAACAAACCCATAACTTTTGACATCTTATGTAATAAGAATTTTATAGATTGACTCTTACTGTCTTTCAAAAAAAATTTCCAAAGACTTTCAGAATTAATATATGTAAAATTCACAAAATAAAAGTAAAATCACAATAAAAATTTTAAAAACGAGAGATAAAATATGAATGAGCTACTTCTGCTCAGCACTGAAATCGGTCTTGAATTCTTGCAACTAAAGCAATAGGAGGTAAGTTTTGGATTCCCATTTTCCTATGAATGAATTCAAGAAATATTATCTCACATGAATTTTTACATACAAAGTATTAAGTGACATACAATATTGTCTTCAATTAGGTGTTATAAAACACATATAAGCAATCTTAATTTTAAAATACAGGCTGACAGCCTAACTGTAGTAGCACAATGGTAACACAGTGTTCTACAATACTGGAAGCCATGTGGAAGTTTGGGGTTCAGGTCCCAGATCAGCCTGTCTGAAAGACTGGGGGAAGACTGCAGCATGAGACTCCGTGAGAGTGCCTTTCTCTCTCTTTCATGAAATAAATTAATTAATTTACAAAAAAAAAAAAGTTTCAGATGTTGGAGTATTCTGGATTTAATATTTTGGGATAAAGGATTCTTAGATTTTTTGAGTGCCAGCATGACACAGGTAGAAAATTTCGTGTCTGATTTTATTATGTTACAGTTCACAGTGAAAATGCTATAACACGAAAATATTATATGAAATTATCTTCAGGTTATGTGTATGTGAAACAAATCACTTCGATGTCTAAACTTGGGCTTCAATACCAGGATATCTCTCTCTCTCTCTCTCTTTCTCTCTCTCTGATAAGGGATACTCAACCTGTGATGTGTCTCTAAGTAAAAAAAAAAACATTAGATAATAGTTCAAATATAGTACAGACCCTATCATAACAAGCAGTAGGCTCTCACTCTTCTGCTTACTTCTAGTCCAGTTTACTAAGATCTACCATAATATTGCTTATTGTCACTTCAACTATAGCTGTCAGATGTTGCTGTTAACTGGGACCAGCAGTTAGTGTAATGGCTATGTCGCTGGACTCCCATGTAGTAGACTGCAGTTCGAGTCCTGGACCTGGTGGCTTAAACTCACACTGGGCGTGTGTGCATGCGTGCCCAAGCTCCCAAGAATCTTGCTTTCTGTCTCTCTGTCTCTCTCTGTCTCTTTCTGGTGAGCACATGCGCCCTATAGCAAAAACCTCTCCCCCCCCCCAAAAAAAAATATTGCTGTTAACCTATCAAATTTTTTATTTTTTTAAAAAAGTTTTTTT
Source organism: Tupaia belangeri chinensis (assembly GCF_000334495.1). Classification (NCBI taxonomy): domain Eukaryota; kingdom Metazoa; phylum Chordata; class Mammalia; order Scandentia; family Tupaiidae; genus Tupaia; species Tupaia belangeri. The sequence continues at coordinate 1,347,139 of NW_006205008.1, forward strand.
TTCTTCCAAAAGTGAGAGACAGAGGCAGAGATAGGCAGCACTCTCAACAGGGTCTTGATGCTGCAGTTCACCCCTGCCTCTCCTATCCCCAGATCAGGGGCTTATACAGGCCTGGCACACTCAGGGAGGTCTGTAGTCGTGAACCTCTGATGGTCAGCCTCAAAGCTTTGTGTTTTAATCCTGTACCACCTTCTGGCTCTTTGTCATTTTTAGACTGTATTTTTTATTTTAAGAAGTTCTGTTAAATTTTTCAAATCTGCCTGTAGTTTTATAGGCATTTTGCTCTTTTATGATTTCTAATCTTTCATTTCTTCACTAATTTAAATTATACTTTTTTTTAAAAAAATCTCTTTTTGATTGATTGGCACATGTGGGTGCTAATTCTTTTATCTGCTGTTTTCTCTGGCTTTTTCTTTATGTTTTGTCATTTTTTAAATTTTGAGCTTATATTCATTGAGACTTTTTTCCTTTGTGGAAATCTTTTGAAGACTGGTTGTAGGAGTTTACTACTTGTGTGGTTTTGCTTTGGCTTCTGCAAGGCATCCCTATCAAAGCAAGGGAAGACGTTTTGGATTCCTGTTTTCCTGTGACCGAGTTCAAGGAGTAATTTATTTTATATTTCACTATATAAGGAACCTTATGGTATAATAAATGCACTCTTCAGCTTTGTTTTGTGAAAGACACATAAGCTAAGTTTTTGTTTTTCTTTTTTTTTGTTATGGTTTATGTTTAATTTCTGTTGTAGCAGAAATGTTTTTACATTGACTTAGTCATTATTTTGCCAGAATAGGGTTCTTATCGTCTTTTAGTTTATCATCTTTATACAACTTGGAATCTCTGTTTGAAAGGAGAGGATTTAGTCTATTTTCACTTTTCTCCCCTTTTTCCTCACAGCATTTACTATTTTTATTATTTCTGTTTGTCTATGAACTACTTTTGTTACTTTCAGTCACTGCCTGGCTGCATTGGATCTATTCTTCCCAAGTTTTTAATGGCATCTTCTTTCTTGGTTTGCCCCCTCATTTTATTGGGAAATACTCAGTTTTTAATGTTTGGTCCATCAGCCTCCTATGTATTCTCCAAGACTGGATAATGTCTGCTATTAGCATTAGCATACACCCATTGTATAGTCTACTTCTGTCACTTGTCCATATTATTTGTCAACTACTTGTAACTTCTCCTTAACAGGATATTAACATTTTTATTAAGTCTTACAACAATAACCAGGTTATTGTTCAAAAATTGACTCTAAAATATAGAGGGTAGAAGCAGCATTTATGTTATTATGATTTTGTAAATATTGTTTAATGTCAGGCCAAATAGTATTGAGACAATCCTCAGTGTCCATAACCTTTCACCCAATTCAAGGAGAATAGTTTTGACATTGGCCTCAAATCAGTTCTCATTTCTAATGCTTTCTCCATTATTTTATGTTTGCACAGTCCAATTCAATTCATATTTCAATCATGATTTTCTTACTCAGTTTTCTTCCTCAGTGTACTTTTGCTCTTCATAATAATCTTCAATGTATTATTAATTTGCATTCGCTTATTTTTTCCTAGAAAATATTTTCAAATATGTAAGCCAAGATGTATAGAAAGTAAAAATTTGCATTCTTAAATATATCAGTAGAAATGCCCTTTTTAAAAAAATAATTATTTTATTTAGCTTTGTTTATTTATTTTTAATTTGACTAGAGAGGGACAGAGTGAGAGAGGGAAAATGAGAAATAAAGCCTCCAGGTCTGGGATTTGAACCTCGGTCAACCATGTGGGAGTCCAATACCTTTTATGTGTCTTCTCAGTGTTCAAGTGCTTCAATATTATTTGTTGAAAATCTTATCTGTCTTTCTTCTGTTAAATTGCTTTTGTACTTTTGTCAATAATCAGTTGAGCATATTTGTGTAGGTGTGTTTCTCAGAATCTAATCTGTACCATTGATTTTTTTGTGTGTGTCTCTCTCTGCCAGTATTACGCTCTGTTGATTACTGTAGCTATATAGGTAGTTCTATAAGTAGTTATTTTTCCAAGTTCTATTTCTTTTTTTGAAGAGGTTTTTGCCATAGGGCGCATGCGCTCTCCAGAAAGACAGAGAGAGACAGAGAGACAGAAAGCAAGTAATCACCCCCCAGGGGGGATGGTCATGCCACAATCCCTTCTCCATTCTCCTCTCGGGATCTTGGGCACGCACGCACACACACGTGCCCGGCCTGAGTTTAAGTCACCGGGTCCAGGACTCGAACTGCGGTCAATTACATGGAAGTCCAAGTTCTATTTCTTAAGATTGTTTTAGGACTCATGTATTTCCATATAAATTTTCGAATAAGTTTCTCTATCCTAAAGGCTTGCTGGGATTTTGGTGAGAAGTACGTTATAATTCAACTTGGGAATAATTGACTATTGTTTTGAAACTTCCAAATCATGAACTGGTAGATCTCTCCATTTTTTTAGATTTTCTTTGATTTCTTTCCCCATCATTTTATATTTTTCAGTATATAACCTTGTGCATGGGGGCCAGCAGGTGGCATAGTGGTTAAGGTGCTGGACTCCTACATGGTTGATCACAGTATGAATCCTGGACCCAGCAGCTTAAAACTCACACCAGGTACATGTGGGTAAGTGCTCAAAATCTCAAGAGGAGAATGGAGGAGAAGGGATTGCAGTATGGCCATCCCCCTTTGGGGATGTAGGGCGATTTCTCACTTTCTCTCTCTGTCTTTCTCCCTGGAGAGCACATGCACCCTATAGCAAAAATCTCTCAATAAATATAAATAAACCTTGTGCATGTTTTATTTTGTTATATTTATTAGGCAAGAAAAGTCCTGACTTTTAAAAAATGTTTTTCTATATAAAAATGCTTCATGATTTCCCCAGTATATTTAAGCATCTTATTTTCTTTGGAGTGATTGTAAATGGGATTGTTTTAAAATTCTGATTCCTGCATGTTTATCGTTAGTATATATAGACACATTAGATATATAAACATATGGCTTTTTTAACAGAAAATTTATTCATTCATTCAAAAAACATTGGTAAAATAAATTTCAGTTGCAATTTCTCATATATATTAAAATAAAACTTAGAGATACAAGTTAATGATAAACTATAGTTTCACAGAATATTGTAAACATTTTTCACACTATTCAGACCTTTCTTTTAAACAGAGTGCCCTTTTTTTTTTCTTTTTCTGGAGAGGTTTTTTTGCTATAGGGTGCGTGCGCTTGCCAGACAGACAGAGAGAGACAGAGAGATAGAAAGTGAGAAATCACCCCCCGGAGGGGATGGACACGCCACAGTCCCTTCTCCTCCATTCTCCTCTCGGGATCTTGGGCACGCACGCACATGCGCCTGGCGTGAGTTTAAGCCACTGGGTCCGGGACTTGAACCGTGGTCGACTACATGAGGGTCCAGTGACATAGCCATTAGGCTAACTGCTGGTCCCAGAGTGCCCTTTTTAAAATTTATTTTTATTTATTTATTTTTTTATATTTTTTTGGAGAGGTTTTTGCTACAGGGCGCGTGCACTTGCCAGAAAGACAGAGAGTGACAGAGAGATAGAAAGCGAGAAATCACCCCCCGGGGGGGTGGCCACGCCGCAATCCCTTCTCCTCCATTCTCCTCTCAGGATCTTGGGCATGCACGCACATGTGCCCGGCGTGAGTTTAAGCGGCCAGGTCCAGGACTCAAACCGCTGTCGGCTACATAGGAGTTCAGCGACATAGCCGTTACGTTAACTGCTGGTCCCCTTTTGATGACAGGTAAATTAACAGATACACACTATTGTGAACTATTTCAGACAATACATAAAAGGTTTTGATTTGTTTTTCTCTTGTAAACAGAAGTTTATCATTTACAATCTTTTTTTCTTCATACCCACCGTCTACCACACACTCTCTACCAACCGCTTTCCACCCTTACCATCACTAGCATCCACACTGATCCTGTCCACACATCTTCAGATCTCTCAATCTCTGCAGTAAAGTGCAGATACTCAGTACAAGTGGGGATATACAATGTGTATCTTTTAAAGTCTGACTCACTTTGTTCAACATTAGATCTTCTTTATTCATTTTGAGTTAAACTGCAGGATCTCATTGTTTCTCAGAGCTGTGTAATATTCCATAGTATGTATGTGTCATAATTTTTCAACCCAGTCATAAGTTTTCAGACACTTAGGTTGGTTCCATGTTTTAGCAGTTATAAATAATGCTGCAATAAACATGGATGTGCAGATGTCTTTCCAATTGAGTGCTTTCTTATCCTTTGGGTAGATACCAAAAAGTAGGATTATTAGGTCATATGGAATTCTGTGTGTAGGTTTTTGAGTAATCTCCATATTGTTTTCCAAGAGGTTCAACTAATTTACATTCTTACCAAGAGTGTAAGAGTGTTCCCTTTTTGCCACAGCCTTACCAACACTCATCGTTCTTTATTTTTTTAAAAGAATTTTGTTATTTAACTTTATTTATTTTAATTTAACTAGAGAGGGACAGAACGAGAGAGAGAAAGAAAGTAAGAAAGCAAACTGCCAGGCCCGGAACTCGAACCATGGTCAGCCGTATGACAGCCCTGCACCCTTAACCATCATGCCACCTGCCGATTTCTCTTTATTTTTTTGATCCTAGCCATTCTAACTGGGGTAAAATTATATCTCACTGTAGTTTTAAATTACATTTCCCTTGTGACAAGAGACTTTGAACAGTTTTCCATAAATTCTTGGCCATTCTTAAGTCTCCCTTGGAAAATTGTCTCTTCAATTTATTTGCCCCATTTCTTAATTGGATTATTTAATTTTTTTTTAAAATGAGTGAGTTGCTTGAGTTCTCTGTATGCTCTAGATATTACTCTCTTATCTGAAGAATAATTTGCAAGTGGTACCAGCAGTTAGTATCATGGCTATTTCGCTGGACTCCCATGTAGTCAACCGCGGTTCGTATCCAAGACCCGGTGGCTTAAAACTCACACTGGGAGCATGTGCGTGCGTGCCCAAGATCCTGAGAGGAGAATGGAGGCGAAGGGATTGCGGCGTGACCATCCCCCCTGGGGTTTCGCTGTCTCTCTGTCTCTTTCTGTCTGTCTGGCATGCGTTTGTACCCTCTAGCAAAAACCTCCCTCCCCCCCGCAAAAAAAAGAATAGTTTGCAAGTATATTCTCCCATTCTTAGTTTTTTTGTTTGTTTGTTTTGTTTTTTCTCACTTTAGTTATAGTTTCTTTTTCTGTGAAGAACTCTTTAGGTTGATGTAATCCCCCTCATCTATGTTAGGGACCATTGCCAATGCTTTAGGGATATTATTTAAGAAATCTTTGCCTACTCCAGTGTCTTCAAAAGTTTGCCCTACATTTTCTTTTCTGCTAGTAGTTTTATGGTTAGAGGCTTTCTATGTAAGTCTTTGATCCATTTTGAGTTAATTCTAGTTAATGGTGAGTGATAGGGGGTCCATTTTCATTTTTCTGCAAATGGATATTGAAATTTTCCAACATCATTTGCCAAAAAGACTTTTTCTCCTCTACTGTATTGTTTTATACCCTTTACCAAAGATTAGTTGACTGTATGATTTGGGATTTGTTTCTGGGTTCTCTATTCTGTTTCGTAGATTATTGTATCTATTTTTGCCAGTACCATGCTGTTTTAATTATCACTGCTTTGTAGTATTCTTTATAGTCAGGACTAGTGAGATACCTCCTATGTTATTATTTTGATTCAGTATTGCCTTGGCAATATGAGGACTTTTTGATTCAGGCCAAAATTGATCATTGTTTTTTGTTTCCATGAAGAATGTCTCAAATTTCTGGATCAGAATTGCTTTAAGTATGTAAATTAATTTGGGTAAGACTGACATTTTCATTATGTTGATTCTTCTAATGTAAGAGCACAGGATGTCCCTTCATTTTTTAAATATCATATTCAATTTCTTTTTTCAATTTTTCATAGTCTTCCTTGTAAAAGTTCTTTTACTTCTTTTTTTTTGACCCAGAACTATATGATTTATTTTTAATTTAAATTTATTTATTTACGTTCATTCACTGTACATCATTACAGCATACAAAATGAGATTTTCCATCCAGAGTACACTGTATATTGTCTCAATCAAGCACATCAACATACATGTTATTGTCAGCAAATAATTTTCCATTTCTTGTTTCCTGTATGTGTTGCTTTTTTTCCCCCCATCCTTGATTTCCTTTCTCTTACCCTGTGCCGTCTCCCACTCTCCTCCCACACTATCTGTGGTATCTATGTTTACTTTCTATACTGTTTTCCCCCCACATTTTATTGAATTACTAAAGATCTTAATTAATCTAAGTATTTTCATAGCAAACACAGCTGATATATAAATTTCCATGAACACAAGTCTAACTTTAGGCATCCTATAAAGTAGCACCTAGCTGGGACTATATATCTTGCTATTGTCATCAAATAGATTTTTTTTCTGAAACTTTTTTTTTTTGTAACTTAATTTCCAAAGTTTCTGATCTTTATGACTTTATAACATGATAAAATTGTGTAATAATATAAAATTGTAGAATATAAATATGGGAGGAATGGCAAAGGTTCCCCCCCCTTCAACCAGATATAAATACTGGGTTTCAGGTGGATTTTGTATTATGCACAATATTCACAGGAAGAAAGCCATGACTGGTATCCAGATTTTTCTGACTCTAGCTAAATGCTTTTTCCTCTACATTGTGCTGCCGTAGAAAATTCATTTATCTCCAGAATCCTGAATTCAAGCATATTGTCAGACCTTCAACATTATTTATTTATATATTTAATTTATTTTCTGCTCATATACTTTTCATTGTATTAATTTTTTTTAATTTACATATAATCACTATGTATCTTTACAGTGTACAGCATTCCTTTTTCTGTCACGAATATGGTGCATATCAGTCAAGGCAAAGACATTACATTATTATCAGCAAATAACTTCTCATTTTATATCCTTTTAGCATACTTTATATGAACATCTCTTTCTGGAAGCATTAGTGATAATTTGGGCTTAATTAACTGTCCAAACAGGTGGTAGAATCTAGCATATTGTTGAGTGTTTCATTACATCTTTACAAGAATATAAAAACTTCAGAAACTTTGTTAACTTTTAAAAATTTTGCCAGCGAGTGTCTGCACTTGGTGAAGAGACCCCGAGAGGGAAAGTGAGAAGGCACTGCTTCATGGAGAATGGTTACACTGCAATTCCTTCTCCTCCATTTCTCCATCTTGGAATTTTGGACATACATGGCACATGTACCAGGCATATTTTTTGAAGTCACTGGGTTTAGGACTTAAATCTTGAAATTGGCCATGTGAGATCCAGTTGACTTAACCACCACACCACCAACTGACCTAATGAAAAAATTTTAACAACCATATTAAAGTAAGCATTTTAAAATCTACATTTAACTTAAATGTCATTCTAAATAAAGATAGAGAATGTGCAGAAAATTATGTTATGTGTTTATAATTTATTCAGTATGACTTTTACAAAAACTTGACCAAGGAAGTTTCTGAAGCTTTTTCATTTTTTTCTACTATCCCTAGGCATAATTTTAGTTCATTAACTTGGCTCCTTTCTTAAATTTAATCTTTCTGTGTCTATGACTTTACCTTTAATTGGAAAAAAATACAAGTTACTTAAAACAATTCATCTGAGTGCCAGTAAAATGAAATCTTATTCTATAATTGCTTGTGAGATGATCTACACTAATCTAATTTATTGCGTGACTTATGAAAATTGAATAACAATGTGTGTCTCAATTGTAGGTTCTGTACTTTTAAAAGAAAAGAGAAGGCATCGGTTGCATAAGTTTCTATGTCTCAGAGTTGGAAAACCAATGAGGAAAACGTTTGTATCACAAGCAAGTGCCACAATGCAACAATATGCTCAGAGAGATAAGAAACATGAATACTGGTTTGCTGTGCCACAAGAAAGGTAAAAAAAAGTCAGAAAAACTTGAAAACTTCTTAAGGTCTTTGAATTAAAATTATTTCTTATATCACAGTACCACTGGCAAAGTACTCAGAAAGGAATAGTTTATAGTTGAAGTATAACATTGAAGCTATTTGAAATCATTTAGCTTCTGTTTTATACTCTTTAACTTCATTTAGGGTTACATATCCTTTTGTGATTTATTGCAAAAATTATGAACCAGACACTCAGAAGTGGTAAAGACACTTGAGTTTGTTAAACCAATACCATTCATCAGTATATTAACCAGTATGATTCCTCCCTAAAGGCAAGTAAAAATGTACAGTCGTTTCTTCTAATTCTTGAAGTTCAATCTGAGTGTTCAGGAGTAAGCAGAAAGAGGTGATCTGGAAACTTTTTGCCATTCTGTTGTGATCGCTGGTGCAGAAAAAGAAAACCACATGGCGCGCAATAACTAGTTCACAGGAGCCATGAGGAATCTTCTTCTGAAGGAAGGCCTTACCTCTCCTGCCTGGGCGGGAGGACCAGAGAGGGTTATTAACAAAACAAAAGGTGGAGCTGAGAGCAAGAGAAAAACTTTACCTTTAAAAAAATCGTAAAAAGGAAAAATTACAAAAAAACAAGAAGACAGAAGCAGAGAGAGACAAAGAGACAGAGATAGAAGGCCAGAGGGGGGCTCCCTACCATGCTAGCTTGTTTGCTGGAGGCTGAATTATCAGTAGAAAATCTTCCTTTCTCTTGTCCCCTGAAATAACCAGTTCGCAGGAGCCATGAGGAATCTTCTTCTGAAGGAAAGGTCTTTTACTTCTTTGATTGGATTTATTTCTAGGTATCATATTTGTTTTGTAACTATTTAAATGGAATTGCTTTCTTAAAATCTGTCTCATTCTGTTCATTACTGCTGTATTAAAAAACTATAGATTTTTGTAGATTGGCTATATATCCTACAACTTTACAGAATTCATTTGTTACTTCTAGATGTTTTTTTCGTGGATTTCTTTGGATTTTCTAGGCATATAATCACATCATCTGCAAATAGGGACAGTTTACTACTTCTTTTCCCATCTGAATGCCTTTTATTTTGCTCTCTTGTCTGATTGCATTTGCTAGGACTTCCAGCACTATGTTAAAAAGGAGTGCAGAGACTGGGCAACCTTGTGTTGTTCGTTTTAATGGGAAAGCTTTTAGCTTTTCTCCATTCAACATGATGCTTGCAGTAGGTCTGTCAAATATGGCTTTCATTATGTTGATGAATGTCCCAAAATGTCCCCAAATTTTGCTAAGAGTCTTGATCGTGAAGGAATGTTAAAATTTATCAAATGCTTTTTCTGCATCTATAGATACATGCTTTTTTTCTTACTTTCTATTAATGTGGTGTGTTTCATTTATTATTTTACTTATGTTGAACCATCCTTGCATCCCTGAGTCAAAGCCTACCTGGTCATTGTGTCTAATCTTCTTGATATGTTGTTGGATTCATTTTGCTAGTATCTGGTTGAAAATTTTTGTAACCATATTCATCAAGTTTATTGTTTGTAGTTTTCTTTTTTTATTATGTGCTTGCCTGGTTTTGGTATCAAAGTAATACAGGCTTCATAAAATGTGTTTGGGAGGATTCATTCCTTTTGAATATTTAGAAATAGTTTGAGAAGAATTGGGGTTAACTTTTCTGTCAAAGTTTTGTAGAATTCAGAAGTGAAGACATCTGGACCTAGACTTTTCTTTGTCGGGAGACTATTTATGACTGCTTCAATCTGAACAGATGTCTCAATCTGTTCACTTGTTATTGGTCTATTCAAGCTTTCTATTTCATCCTGATTTAACATAGGTAACTTGTACTTATCTGGAAATTTGTCTCTCACATCTAGATTTTTATAATTTGTTGGCATATAGTTGCTCATAGTATTCTCATAATTTTTTGTATTTCAAATATATCAGTTGTAATAGTACCAGCTTCATTACTGATTTTATCTCATTGGTTCTTTCTCTGTTTTCCTTAATTAGTCTAGCTAATGACTTGTCAGTTTTGCTTCTTCTTTCAAAAAAACAGCTATTCATTTCTTGTTTTTTGTTTTTTTTTTTGTATAGTTCTTTCATTCTCTATTTTATTTATTTCAGCTCTAATCTCTACTATTTCTTCTCTTATTTTTATGATTTATGGTTATTGTTTCCAATTCCTTATGAATTGGTGTTATTTATTTGCCACTTTTCTATATTTTTCTTGTGAGTACTAATGGCTATAAACTTGCTTTTTCTGGTGTGCCCCAAAGGGTTATGGAGAGTAGTTTGTTCCATTGTCACTAGTCTCAGTGAATCTTTTGATTTTAGTCTTAATTTCCTCAATAGTTTGAAAGTCATTCAAAAATAGGTTATTTAATTTTCATGCTTTTGTATATTTTTGAGGACTTTTTTCTGTGGTTGCTTTCAAGTTTACTTCTGTTGTAGTCAGAAAGGATACTGGATACAGTTCTATACTCACTTTATGGCCTATTATGGATCAATCTTTGAAAATGTTCCATGTTGAGATGAAAAAACGTATATTCTGTAGTTGCTGGTTGAAATACTCTATATATGTCTATCATGTCCACTTGGTTCATGATATCAATTAATTCCTGTGTCTCTTTGTTAATTTTTGTCCAGATGACCTGTCCAGCGATGACAGCAGGGTATTAAAATATCACACAATTAGTGTATTGGAGTTTATATCTCCCTTTAGATTTAGCAGTCTTTCTTTTGCATTCTTTTAGGTGCCCTGGCATTTGGCACATAAATATTTATACTTGTTCTGTTGTGCTTTTTACTGGTTTCCTCTATTTTCTTATGTTTTTATTGATTTCTGCTTTTATGTTATTTTCTTCCTTTGCTTACTTTAAGTTTTTTCCTTTTTCTGGTTTCATGGGGTTAGGACTTGAGATTATTTATTCCAGACCTTTATTATTTTCTAATAAGCATTTAGTGGTCTAAATTTTCCTCTGAGCACTGCTTTAGCCGTGTCTCACATGTCTTGATATGTTGAACTTTCATTTTATTAATTTATTATTTATTATTTGTATTTTAAAATTTCAGAGTTCCTTTTTGATCTATAGACTATTTGGATTTCTGCTATTTATTTCTTAGTACCTGGAAATTTTTCCTGTTATCATCCTATTATTATTTCTAGTTTGATTCTGTTATGATCAGAGAAGATCCTCAGTATTACTTCAGTACTTTTAATTTATTAAGGTTTGTTTTATGGCTAAGGTTTTGATCTGTCGTAGTAAACATCCCATGGTTACTGAGAAAACAAAAACAAAAACAGTATATATTCTGGTATTCTTGAGAAAAGTATGGGTGGGGTGTTCCGTATTTGCCAATTAGGTCCTGTTGGTTGGTTGTTTTGTCCTTTATATCCTGACTGATTTTCTCTCTGGTGGTTCCACCAGTTGCCAAATGTGGAATTTTTAAATCCTCAGCTATAACTGTGCATTTGTCTATTTCTCTTTTCAGTTTTGTTAGTTTGACTTCATATATATTTCAGTTATGTTGCTTTGGTGAGTTCACCTGGAGGATTGATCTTTTTATCATCACATAGCTTTCTTTTCTAGTAATTTTTTTTCCTCTGAAGTATACTGTATATAATTAATATAGTCCTTCCTGGGTTTTTCTTGTCCTTAATGTTTACATCGTATATCTTTTACTGTCTTTTTACTTTCAACTTACCTAAGTCATATTTAAAATGTGTTTGCGGGTTTGATGATGTCACAGTGCTGGTGTAACTGGGCCTGTATAGGAATATCTTCAGTTCGTGAGCTGATACCTTCCTGTACTTGTCGGGCATGCACACACGTCCATGATCTGGACTGGCTAAATCTAGTGGTGGGTTGCCATTGTGGGGATTCTGTTGGTGGTCCCTATATTTCTCTGTGTGTGTGTGTGTGTGTGTGTGCGTGCGTGTGTGTGTCTTTTGTCTCATGGATTAAATAAATAAATAAATAAACTTAAAAAAATAAAAGTAGGGCCAGCGCCCGTTACCTAGTGGTTAAGGAATCCAGATCTGACATTGAAACCCTGCCCTGACAGCTTGAATAATACTCTAGGCAAGTGTGCATACATGCCTCAAATCCCGGTAGGATTAAGAAGTGAAAGAGAAAGATTGTAGCTTGACCACTCCCCATTGGGGATGCTTTCTCCTTCCCCCTCCCTCTCTGTTTCTCTGTCTCTCTTAGCAAGTGCAAGAGCCCAATGACAATTAAAAAATAATAATATATACTTTAAAAATTTAAAAAACAATGGGGAACCTGCAGTTAGCGTAATGGCTATGTCGCTGGACTCCCACGTAGTCAACCGTGGTTCGCGTCCGACCCGGTGGCTTAAAACTCACGCCAGGCGCATGTGCGTGCGTACCCCAAGAACACGCCCTACAACGAAAACCTCTCAAAAAATAAATAAATAAAATAAAAAACATAATCTAACAATAACCTTTCTACAAAAGCTACATTGTTTTTATTTTTATTTATTTATTTATTTATTTTTGGAGAGGTTTTTCCCTATAGGGCACGTGCGCTCGCCAGACAGACAGAGAGAGACATAGAGATAGAAAGCGAGAAATCACCCCGCAGGGGGGATGGTCACGCCGCAATCCCTTCTCCTCCATTCTCCTCTCGGGATCTTGGGCACGCACGCACACACGCCCGACGTGAGTTTTAAGCCACCGGGTCCGGACGCGAACCACGGTCGACTACATGGGAGTCCAGCAACATAGCCATTACGCTAACTGCTGGTTCCCAGATTTTTTTTTTTTTTCCTTTGGTTTTTTTTTTTTTTTTTTATCAGCTCTGCTAGTCTTTGTTTTTAAGTGATATATTTAGGCCATTACATTTAGTAATTATTGATATATTTTATTTCATTTTTGTTTATTTCCCATTCCTGGTTCTACTGCTTCTCTTATTTAAATTTATTTATTGTATTTTTGAGTAGTTCACTAGTTTTTTTTATTTTGAGTAGATTGTGTAGTTTCTTAGTGGTTGCTCTTCCTATTATGATATACATAGTAACTTCTCATAATCTACTCGTATACAGTTTTGCCAGTTTGAATGACATGTAGAAAACTTACCAATGTGTAAGTACTTTTTCCCACTCCGTTTTTACAATATACTTATCTGAGGTATTTCTTCTACATACATTGAGTAGTACATCAAATGGTGTTACAATTTTCCTTTAACCATGAAATATGATTCATGAAACTCATGAGAAATAGAATAGTTTTTAATTTCACCTGTTTTTGAAGAATTATTTATTTAATTTTATTCATTATCATTATAATATTTTAATTTGAACAGGGAGAGAGAGAGAGGGAGGGAAAGTGAGAAAGCAAGCTGCCAGGGCTGGGATTTGAACCACAATTGGCCATGTTGGAGTTCAGCATCTCAACCACCATGCCACTTGCCGGCCTGAACCTGTAATTTTTTTAAACCTATTCTGATGTTCTTCTTTCTAAAGTTCCAACCTTTCTTTTGTTATCAGTTCCATTCTGTTTAAAGAACCTCTATTAGCCATTCTTTTAGGATAAGTGTGCGAGTGACAAATTATCTTAGTTTTCCATAATCTGAGAATGTCGTCATTTTCTTTTTCTTCTTGAAGGATATTTTTACTGGTTATAGGATGTTTGGGTTAGACACTTCTTTTCTTTTAGCATTTGAAAAATGTGCTGCTTCCTTCTGGCCGCCATTGTTTTTGATGAGAAATCCAGTCAATTGAATTGATGTTCCCCTAAAAGGAATGAGTTGGTTTTCTCTGGATGCAGTCATGATTTTTTCCTTGTTTTGTCTTTTGTTGTTGTTTTTTTTTTCCTTTGGTTGAATTTCACTGAACTTCTTGAATCTACAGGTTTGTCTTTTGTTAAATGTAGGATGTTTTCAGCTATGTAACCCTGAAAACTTCTCAGTCTCTTTCTCTCTTCTTTCAAGCACTCCAGTGATAGGCGTTGGCTCTCCTGTTGTTATCCCTCAGGTCTCTCTCTTTATTGAAGAGGTTTTTCTGTTAAGGCATGTGCGCTCATTGGAGACAGACAGACAGTGAGAGGGAAAGTGAGAAATTATCCCCCGCAGGGACGGCCACGCCACAAACTCTTCTCCTTCATTGTCCTCCCAGGATTTTGTGCACGCACACACCCATGTGATTTTCAAGCCACTGGGGCTGGGACTTGAACCACAGTCAGCCATAGAAGAGTCCAGCGATGTAACTGCTGTGTCCTCTGCTGGCCTCAGACTCTTGATTTTTTTTTTTTCAGTCTATTTTCTGTTACTTAGATTTGGTAAATAATTACTTTCATTATAGTTATTTATTCTATCCTTGGCACTATTGGTTCTATCTACTCTCTGCTGGTTCCCAGATTATGTTTTCTTTTCCTTTGGTTTTTTTTTTTTTTTTTTATCAGCTCTGCTAGTCTTTGTTTTTAAGTGATATATTTAGGCCATTACATTTAGTAATTATTGATATATTTTATTTCATTTTTGTTTATTTCCCATTCCTGGTTCTACTGCTTCTCTTATTTAAATTTATTTATTGTATTTTTGAGTAGTTCACTAGTTTTTTTTATTTTGAGTAGATTGTGTAGTTTCTTAGTGGTTGCTCTTCCTATTATGATATACATAGTAACTTCTCATAATCTACTCGTATACAGTTTTGCCAGTTTGAATGACATGTAGAAAACTTACCAATGTGTAAGTACTTTTTCCCACTCCGTTTTTACAATATACTTATCTGAGGTATTTCTTCTACATACATTGAGTAGTACATCAAATGGTGTTACAATTTTCCTTTAACCATGAAATATGATTCATGAAACTCATGAGAAATAGAATAGTTTTTAATTTCACCTGTTTTTGAAGAATTATTTATTTAATTTTATTCATTATCATTATAATATTTTAATTTGAACAGGGAGAGAGAGAGAGGGAGGGAAAGTGAGAAAGCAAGCTGCCAGGGCTGGGATTTGAACCACAATTGGCCATGTTGGAGTTCAGCATCTCAACCACCATGCCACTTGCCGGCCTGAACCTGTAATTTTTTTAAACCTATTCTGATGTTCTTCTTTCTAAAGTTCCAACCTTTCTTTTGTTATCAGTTCCATTCTGTTTAAAGAACCTCTATTAGCCATTCTTTTAGGATAAGTGTGCGAGTGACAAATTATCTTAGTTTTCCATAATCTGAGAATGTCATCATTTTCTTTTTCTTCTTGAAGGATATTTTTACTGGTTATAGGATGTTTGGGTTAGACACTTCTTTTCTTTTAGCATTTGAAAAATGTGCTGCTTCCTTCTGGCCGCCATTGTTTTTGATGAGAAATCCAGTCAATTGAATTGATGTTCCCCTAAAAGGAATGAGTTGGTTTTCTCTGGATGCAGTCATGATTTTTTCCTTGTTTTGTCTTTTGTTGTTGTTTTTTTTTTCCTTTGGTTGAATTTCACTGAACTTCTTGAATCTACAGGTTTGTCTTTTGTTAAATGTAGGATGTTTTCAGCTATGTAACCCTGAAAACTTCTCAGTCTCTTTCTCTCTTCTTTCAAGCACTCCAGTGATAGGCGTTGGCTCTCCTGTTGTTATCCCTCAGGTCTCTCTCTTTATTGAAGAGGTTTTTCTGTTAAGGCATGTGCGCTCATTGGAGACAGACAGACAGTGAGAGGGAAAGTGAGAAATTATCCCCCGCAGGGACGGCCACGCCACAAACTCTTCTCCTTCATTGTCCTCCCAGGATTTTGTGCACGCACACACCCATGTGATTTTCAAGCCACTGGGGCTGGGACTTGAACCACAGTCAGCCATAGAAGAGTCCAGCGATGTAACTGCTGTGTCCTCTGCTGGCCTCAGACTCTTGATTTTTTTTTTTTTCAGTCTATTTTCTGTTACTTAGATTTGGTAAATAATTACTTTCATTATAGTTATTTATTCTATCCTTGGCACTATTGGTTCTATCTACTCTACTATTGAGTCTATCAGAAAGATTTGTATTTCAGTTTTAACATTTTCATTTGGTTCTTTATATCCTCTTTCTTTGTTGAGACTCTATTTTGAAAGACTGTTTCAAGCATGTTTGTATTGCTCGTTGCGGCATTCTAATGATGACTGATAATTCCAACATCATATTCATCTCAGTGTTACCATCTATTGATTGTCTTTTCTCTTTTAAACTAAGATTTTCCTGGATCTTGTTGTAAGTGACTTTTATTGTGTCCTGGACATTTTGAGTATTATGAGACTCTATATTTTATATATCTTATATATCTTTTGTTTTAGTATGCCTCCTCTGGCACCATGCCAACTAAGGAGAGGTGGAAATTTAGGTTTTCTGTTTAGCATTTGCTAATATCTTGAGAAGAAGGTTCCTCATTACTGCTTCCACATGGCCTCCCCTAACACCATAGAGGGGATCTCTGTTATCTTTGGGCAGAAAATGTAAGTCCCATCTCCCCACTTAGTTTTCCCTAACATCATCTCAGCAGGGATGAGTGGTACCTCATTATAGCCAGGCAAGGGTAAAAATCTCACATCCTTTGCTGAATAGAGTGGGATGGGACCACAGATCATTTCTTGGTATTTGGCAGGAATAGGGTGGTTTTCATTTAACACTTTCTGTCTTGCAATGTTATACCTTTCCCAGTTGTTTAGCCAAAGGGAGAAAACTTTCTTGGAGCATTTTTAGTCTGTGACTATTGGTATTGTCAGTTCACTAGCTTCCTGGGAACCCAACTTGGTATATATTAAGCAAAAGAAAGCCAGAAACTCACTGCCATGTTATTTCTTGAGTCTCATGATCCCTAGCCTGTCTGTCTTCTCATCACCTGTCAGAGCCTTATGTTTACTTATGTATAATGTTCAGAGATTTTACGAAGAGAAATGGAGATGGATGTCTTTCTAGATTGAGTTTTTAAATATATGTATTACTTGGGACCAGCAGGTGGCGTAACGGTTATAGCACTGGACTCTCACGTGGTTGACTGAACTTTGAGTCCCAGACCTGTCAGCTTAAAACTCATACTGGGCACTTTGTGTGTATGTGCCCAAAATCCTGAAAGGAGAATGGAGGAGAAGGGATTGCGAATGGGGCAATCCCTCCAGGATAATTTCTCACTTACTGTCTCTCTGTCCCTCTCTGTCTTTCTGGCAAGTGCATGCTCCCTATAATAAAAATCTCTTTCTAAAAAAGTAGAGTATATATTACTTTATTTAGCTAAAATACATACCAACAGTTTAAAAAAATTATGTTAGAAAAGTCTTGCAAGAATAGTTTTTAGTATTTAAAAAAAAATGACAAAACCAGCAAAACCTATTTACATGAACTTTAAAGGCCAATTTTTTTTTCTTTATTCATGGTAGAGCATGTGCACATTCATGTGAGAGAAAGAGAAAGAGAGAACTGAGTACCCTCCGTAGAATTCATTCACACCACAATTTCCGTCCTCTAGTTCTCTAGCCCGTTGGATTCACTGCACTTGCACACATGCCTGGCATGTTTCAAGCTGACCAGGCTAGGGATTTGTGGTTGGCATGTTGGATCTGGCTCCTCTTAGTGATACGTTACTACTGTACCACAGAACTGGTCATAATGGTTGATGTTTTTAAGGAATTTTTTTGAGTGCTAAAAAAGAATATACTTCAGATACTTCATTTGTAGTATATTTGTCTTTTAATCAACTTCCTGATGCTGTTACTGCAAATTTTATTGTTTTTGCTGTATAAACCTACCCCAGCTGAGTTAGAACACAATTAGTATTTCACTGTTTTAATGTATACTTTTCTGTTCCTTTAGGGCTGGTGGACTAGGCCTCAATTTTGTTGGTGCCAATGTTGTTGTATTATTTGATCCTACTTGGAATCCGGCCAATGACCTTCAAGCCATTGACAGGTATAATACTGACAAAATTTAATATGATCTGCAAGTACTTTTAATCTAAAGACACTCCTGAACCTTTTAGGTTGCCTAATAATATGACTATGATTATAGGAGAGATGATACCTTATGAAAACTTTTTAAGATAACTGAACTTCCAAATCTAAATAGCAGGTAGATAATATCCATTTGTTTCCCATACAGCTCCAAATCCCATTAGTATGACAGAAGTGATTTAAGAATGCTACCAAAAAAATAGGGAAGTTCACTCCTGTAGATCAGAAGTTTTGAGAAACTCCCAGAAGGTGGAAAGCAGATCAAATCTGTGATCAAGAAATCAGCAGAGAAAAAAACCAAAATCCAAAATCTGTAGGAGAGAACAGAGAAATTTCAAGCATGGGGTAGTAACCACAGCTTAGTAGACCACAGCACATTTGTCTGAGAAATTAATTAATGTGCTGAATCTAAAACAAATTCCTTGCCCTCCACCATATTTACTGAGGAGTTGGCATGAACAGATACTTTTTGATTAAAGTTGAAATAGTAGTTGTATAAGTGAGTAGGAAATCTGACTAGAAAAGCTCTTAGGAGGGTGTTGGAACCAGATTACAAAGTGGGGCCAAACCTGAAGTACTCCCAGGTTTCCACAGGACACAAAAAGGAGAAGTGATTAAATAGACCTATTACCTACATGTACTCCTAGACCATAATTATGAGACATTTAATAAAACTAGCAGCATGAAAGAACAGGGCCAAGGTGAAAAACAGGCACTGAAGGGAATAAAATAAGAATAGGACACTAAGGAAAAAAAAATACATAGAAAACAGGGGCCAGCAGGTGGCATGATGGTTAAGGTGCTAGATTCCCACATGGCTGACCTTGGTTCAAGTCCTGGACCTGATGGCTTGTTTTCTCACTCTATCTGTCTCTCTGGTCAAATATGAATAATAATCATAATAAAGTTAGATAAATAATTATTTTTAAAAAAATACATAGAAAACAAAAATAGTTCTTAGAGATTAAAGCTATGCCAAAATAATTAGGTCGAGAAGGCTAAATTATAGTGGAGAGGGCTAAAGATGGAAGTCGCTATGGAAGATTAAAGGAATGAATATTTTAAGACATACAGCCAAGAAGCAAATACATATAGGAGAAATTGAGGAAAAATCCCAGAAATTATCATGTTTCTATTGCACAAATAAAAACAGAGGGACTTGAGCATGGGGGAAGTAATTGATGATATAACTGGAGGAAAATTCTCTTAATTTTGAAGGGTCACTGTGTAAACAGGAATAATGACCAAGAAGGAGAGAAAACACATGTCTTGGTAATATTCCTAAGTTCTAGAAACAAAGAGAAGGGGTAAAATACTCCAAAGTGAGAAAGGGAGAGAATAACTTATAAAAGCCAAACAAAAAGGAAAAAAAAAAAAACACGTTATTATAAAAGAAATGAGAATCAGACTTATTTCTGCAAATCAAAGTCTAGATTATAGGATTCCAGATGACAACATAGTTGTCAAAGTGACAAAATTTATATGAATACACGTGAAAGAAAATTTTCACTAGTAGTACTTATCAGTGGCTAAAATATCAATATGTAAGTACAAAATAAATTAACTGTTGGGAACCAGCAGTTAGCATAATGGCTATGTCGCTGGACTCCCACGTAGTCGACCACGGTTCGCATCCCTGACCCGGTAGCTTAAAACTCACACTGGGCGCATGTGCATGCATGCCCAAGATCCCGAGAAGAGAATGGAGGAGAAGGGATTACGGCGTGACCATCCCCCCTGGGGGGTGATTTCTTGCTTTCTGTCTCTCTGTTGCTTTCTGTCTGTCTGGTGAACGCACGCACCCTATAGTGAAAACCTCACAAAAAAATTAATTAATTAATTAATTAATTAACTGTTGACATACAGAAACCAAAAAAATGTGTTACTCATGGTCTGAAAACATTGCTCAAGGATATAACCCAACAAATGAAATCATTAATGTATACACAAAGAAGCTCAAATATGTAAAAATCAGTGATATTCAAAGAAAGTTCTGGTATTTATATTAAATCTAAAAATTTTTTATATTTTGGCTGAGAGATGTACTGCAATTGTAAAGAAAAAAAGCTCCTGAAAATATAAAGGATGGTATTTAAAAATTAATAACAACCAAGAACTAAAACTATATATAATTTCAGTAAATCACCAGTGTCAGGATGGCAGAGAAGTAAAATCATGTTAGAATTTTTCATGTTAAAGAACTATAAGGAGAGTGAACTAAACCCAAAGCTAGCCAAAAGGGAAATAAGATAGAGCAGAGATAAATAAAGTAGCAACTAGAAAAACAACAGAGAAAATCAGCAAAACCAAAAGGTGGTTGGTTCTTCAAAAATATCAAGAAAACTGACAAACCTTTAGCTAGATAGACTGAGAAAAGACTCAAATAACTGAAGTCAGAAGTGAAAATATGGAGGAGAGCAAGGAATTTGTTTTAGAGTCAGCTCATTAATTACTTTCTCACAGAAGGATTATTATTACCAATTTTAAAGAAATGAAAATGATGGTAAGAGACTACTATGAACAATTGTATGCCAACAAATTAAATAGCATAGGTTAAATGACCGAACTCCTAGGAATATGCAGTTTGTTAAGACTGAATCATGAAGAAATAGAGAACCTGAATAAACCTGTAACTATGTAAAAATATTTCAATGGTAAGACAATATGTCCCAAAAAGAGAGCTCAGGACTGGGTGGCTTCACTGGTGAATTTCACCAAACATTTGAAGAAGAATTAACATCAATCCTTGTCAAACTCTTTCAGAAAACTAAAGATAGAACTCTTCCTAATTTAGTCTGTGAGGTTAACATTGCTCCAATGCCAGTGTCAGACAAGACACTAACAAGAAAACTACAGACCAGTATCTCCTACGAATATTAATGCAAAAATACTTAATAAAATGCCAGCAGTCTGCATTCAATGACATATTGAAAGGACGGTACATTGTGAAAATACTAAGTAGGATTTTTTTTACATGGAATTCAAGGATAGTTCAACATCCTAGAAAAAATATCAATGTAATACATCACCTTAATGAATTAAGGGGAAAAAACATAATAATTTCAATTGATACAGGAAAACATTTGACACAATTAAACACTCTTGTAATAAAAGCACTCAACAAATGAAAAATAGAAAGAAATTACCTTAAAGAACATTTATGAAAAAACTTTTTGAAAAACCCACAGCAAATATCGTAGTCAATGGTGAAAGGCAGAGTGTTTTTCCTCTAATATCACCAATGAAAGGATTCTCTTTTGCCAAAAATAGACAAAAACTGTATGATTTTACTAATATGCTGTACTATAAGTAATCAAATTCAGAGAGTCAGAAAACAGAATGTGGTTGCCAGTGGCTGGGGTACTAGAAAATGAGTTATCTTTTTTAATAGGTAGGGAGTTGTTATTTGGGAAGATGAAAAAGTTTTGCAAAAATAGAGTTGTAGGACCAGCAGATGATGTAATGGTTATGTCACTGGACTCCATGTAGTCAACCGCAGTTCAAGTCCTGGACCTGGTGGGTTAAAGCTCACACTGGTGCGTGTACATGTGTGCCCAAAATCCTGAGAGGAGAATGGAGAAGAGATTAGGGCATGGCCACCCCCCCCCGGGGGGGGTGATTTCTCGCTTTCTGTCTTTGTCTTTCTCTGTTTCTCTGGTGAGCACACATACCCTATAGTAAAAATATCTCTAAAAAAGAAAAATAAGAGTTTTAATGATTATATACAGTGTGAATGTATTCTTTACCACTGAACTGTACACTTAAAAATGTTTGGAACGAGCAGTTAGCGCAATGGCTACGTTGCTGGACTCCCATGTAGTCGACCACGGTTCAAGTCCTGGACCCAGTGGCTTAAACTCAGGCTGGGCACGTGTGTGTGCATGCCCAAGATCCTGAGAAGAGAATGGAGAAGGGATTGCAGCGTGACTATTCCCCCTGGGGGGTGATTTTTCACCTTCTGTCTCTCTGTCTGGCGAGCGCATGCACCCTATAGCAAAAACCTCTCTAAAAAAAAATATATATTCAAGCATGTTACCATACATGTTAAATTTTATGTTATGTGTATTTTACTACACTAAAAAAAAGAAATCAGAAAAACTGGTTATGTAGAAACAAGTAACAACAAAACCACTATGGATTAATATTTATGTTCTGGTGCTAATTTAGGTTTTTAAATTAACTTCTTAGAAAAAAGACTGAAGTACTGGCTCTGTGGCCTGGTGGTTAAGGAGCCACATCCTACATGACTGACCATATGGTCTGAGTACCACACCAAGCAACTTGAAAAATACACCAGGTGTGTGTGCCTGCATAACCAAAATCCCAAAAGGAGGGAGAGAGAGAGGAGAAGGGATTGTGGTCTGGCCATTTGACATGGGAGTGCTTTTTTCCCTCCTTTTCTCTCTTTTCCTTTCTTTGACAAGAACATATTTGTTTTTACATTTACTTGTTTATTATTAGTATTTATACATTTAATCACTGTACATCATTTAGATTGTAGAGACTTTACCCAGCATGATATACACCTCAGTACAGCCCAGTTGAGAATACTGTACACATCCTCTTTAACGATAATAAACCATATCTGTGTCCCACAAATGTCTTACTTCTCTGTTTTTTTCCCCAAACTTCCTTTCCTACACTCTTCCCTTCCCACACTCTCCTTCCACTTTATCTCTAGTGTCCATACAGTTTTCAATGCTTTTGTGTCCTCCAGTCTTTCAGTCTACCATAGAGAGTGGACAGTCGGTATATGTTACGTGGAGCATATTCCTTGCCTTCTAGCAAGAGAAAGAAAAGGGAAAAAAAGACTGAAAGTAAATGAAAAACTAAAACTTGGAAAACTAGAAAATCAAAGTGAAAGAGAGAGAATTGTACAGAATAATTATTAGGATATTAAAATAAAAATATAAATTTTAGGGAACCAGCAGTTAGCGTAATGGCTGTGTCGCTGGACTTCCACGTAGTTGACCGCGGTTTACATCCTGGACCCGGTGGCTTACAACTGACACCGGACGCGTGTGCGTGCGTGCCCAAGATCCCGAGAGGAGAATGGAGGAGAAGGGATTGCAGTGTGACCATCCCCCCAGGGGGTGATTTCTCACTTTCTATCTCTGTGTCTCTCTCTGTCTGTCTGGCGAGTGCATGCACCCTATAGCAAAAACCTCTCAAAAAAATATATGTATATAAATTTTAAATCATTTATTGAAAAAAAGTAAAGTAGACAACCTTTTGAAAAGTTTAACTGAGGACAAGGGACCCATTTACAAAAAAGCATCAGAAGCAGAATGGCTAAGTAGACACTTGTAGTATTTACCTTAGTATTTATGTTGTATGTACAATTTTATACAAATACATTTGGAAGAAGGAGGACCAAGGAATAATAGCCACCTTTATTGTGTGTTGTCCTTAGCGCTGCCCATGGATTATGTTGTTTAACACTCACATTCCTATGTGATAGGCACTGTTACCGTATCCGTCTTACAAGTGAGGAAGCTGAGCCTCAATGAACTTGAGTAATTTGTTCAAGTTCAAAGCCAATAAGTGGTGGGGTTGGAATCTGGGTCCATGGGGTCTGATGGCAGAACTTAGACTTTTAATCAGCCTCTCTTCACTGACAGCTGTCAAGGAAAATGGTCAAATGAACACCACTGGCCTAGCTGCGGTGGCACAGAGGGTAGGGTGCTGCTCTGCCATGCTGGAGGCACGGGGAAGGCACAGTCTGGGTATCAGGTCGACCTGAACATGCATGGCTTGCACGTGAGCACACCCATGATACTGGCTGGCCAGGAGGCTGGGATAGGGGATTGCGACATGAAG